>NC_048287.1:28694318-28994318 GCF_009762535.1 Notolabrus celidotus | reverse complement strand
TATTTGTTTTTGGTTTCCCTCCTGTCTCTACTGTGTTTAGGGAGGAAGTGGTCCAAAGGGAGAAAAAGGTGTACCAGGAACTCCTGGACCTCCTGTAAGTAGTCATCCATCATTTGTGAAAGAAAGACATTTAAATGTCTCTCTGCTCACCGATTGTGCCTCATCCCAGATTCTAGGTTCATTGATTAAGATGTAAAATTGCTTCCCAGGGTCCTCCAGGTGAGGTCATTCAGCCCCTACCCATCCAAAGGAGCCCCAAGTCCAAGCGTTCCATCGACGCCAGCCAGCTGCTCTCAGATAGCGACCCAGACATGCCTGCATCTGATGCCACTGGCACTGAGTTCCTGATGGGCAGTGAAGGCATGGAGGAGATCTTTGGCTCTCTCAACTCACTTCGACAGGAGATTGAGACCATGCGTTTCCCTCTGGGTACCCAGGACAGCCCCGCTCGCACCTGTCAAGATCTGCACCTCAGCCAGCCAGACCTCAAAGACGGTAAGGGATCAACACAACCTAAACTGATCCTGCCTAATGCTCATTGTAATAACGCCTGCATCAGGTTTTGGTCCTGGTCCTAGTCAGGCGGTCATTAAGTCAACATGTGGATGATGCAGACTGAAAGTTAATTTTTTCATTCCTTTTTACTTCATGACTAGACCATGAATTGGTTTTTAGATTCCCTAGAGTTGTGACATTTAAATTCTACTCTCTCTGAACCCTTCTACAGGAGAGTACTGGATTGACCCCAACCAGGGCTGCTCCAGGGATGCCTTCAGGGTTTTCTGTAATTTCACTAATGGAGCAGAGACATGCCTATACCCCAGCACCAGCATCAATACGGTCAGTAAACCACAAATCAGCAACACTTTAAAATTGGAAACAGAACGCTCGAGTGACATAGTGCAAGATAGGAAATACACTAAACTAAATATGTAAGGAATACAACTGAATTATTTGGATTTAAAAAATGTGCAAACATTAATCAGTGTTTGGGAGAATGCAATCTCAGGTTTCTCCTCTTTAGAAACTATGTCTCCTGTTGCTTCTGCACTCTGCACGTTTTAATTTGTGCAAAAAGTAGCATACAGTGCTAAACATGTCTAACTATACATATAACGTGATGTGGATTATTCTGTTGTCAGGTAAAGATGAACTCCTGGAACAAAGAGACTCCAGGATCCTGGTACAGTCAGTTTGCCACTGGCAACAAAGTAAGTAACCTTCTCTGACACCAAGACCGGTGCTCAAACATTTGTATTAGAATCATAGTTTAATTCTTTACTTTGATCATTTCTTCCTCATCATCGATTGACTCTCCCTCACTCTCCATCCCCTGAATCCCCCCCCTTCCTCTTCCTCCCCCTCTACCACCCAGTTCTCCTATGTGGACTCTAATGGAGAGCCTGTGGGTGTGGTCCAGCTTGGCTTCCTGCGTCTCCTGAGCATCCAGGCCCGTCAGAACCTCACCTACCACTGCCACCGCTCAGTGGCCTGGGCCGACCAAAGCGCCAAGAACAGCTACCACAGAGCGCTGCACTTCCAGGGTGCCAACGAGGAGGATCTTAGCTACGAGACCAACCCTTACATCAAGGCCTTGGTCGATGGCTGCTCTGTGAGTTTGAACTCATAAACCAAACTACCCTGCTGAAAACCAACAAATGCTTTTTGCTAATACAAGTAGAAGTGATTAAGTTTAGTTATTAAGTATCAACAAAAGGAAAAACCAATCCCCAAACACGTGAACATGCTCCTCCTCACTTCAAGTGAAATTATTGGAAAAGCCTGCAACAGACACACGTATCAGATGATAATGTTTGGATGTTAATTCCAACAAATACAACAAAGAAGCTGCAAGAATATGAATGTTTAACAAACCCATGCTGTATTTAAAATCCACAAAATATAAGGCAAACAGCAGACCCTTTTTAACTACTTTTAATTCCAATTTCTGACACGTGTCTCTCTCTGTCTCTCTGCAGTATCGTAAGGGCTTTGACAGGACAGTCCTGGAGATCAACACACCACAGGTGGAGCATCTCCCTCTGCGGGATATCAAGGTGTCAGACTTTGGGGAGAGCAACCAGCAGTTTGGCTTTGAAGTGGGACCTGTCTGTTTCCAAGGCTAAAAACACACACAGATCATGAAAGGAACAACACTACAGACACTCAAGCATACACACACACACACACGCACTTCGAGACACATTTATATATATATTAGAAAAAAAACGAACATGCCCAGTAATTTGTAAATTAACTTGTAAATGATATAAACACACACACACACACACACACAAATCATCAACACACTGACATACACAGATGCGGTTGTGAGACAAACACGCGCTCACACTCAAGTGCCTGGGAAAAGCAACGTCCTCCCAACAATCAATGGATGTCAGAATAAGTAAAGAGGAGAGAAACAAACAAAAAAAACTCGCAGAGAAGAGACCATCGTCTGAGCGCACGACCGCGAGAAAGGAAGAAAAAAGCCAGGACAGAGTGTTTTTGGAATAAAACAGTGTTTTCTTCACCAGCAGCCAAAGAGGCCGGCCTGAGAACGAAAGCAAGCCGGCGACATGAGACATGAAGATCCTTGTCTCCTATCCCCCTCTCACTCCTCTCTCCTTCCCGCTGTCTCTCCCCTTTTTTTACCCACTCATCTCACTTGCTCTACCTCCTGCCTCCTCTTCCTAAAAAGGGTCACACCCAAACATTATTTCCATTTCTTTAATGGTTCACACTGTGAGCAACAAGGCTGATAGTCACTCTTTAAAGATTAATCAGAGGGGCCGTCTGCATACATGATGTTTGAAAAGTTCAACCCTTCTTTGGTGAATCAAGTGGTATACTTATTATCTATTCTGCACTTGTAAGCCAATAGTCCTGCTCATGATGCTAAATCCAACCAGAAGACTTAACTCTTGGCAGAAAGTGACAACCAGTGTTGGCAAGTGTTCAGCTGAAATCTTCTGTAAGAGCTAAGACGTCTGGTCATCAACAGCCAGTGACTTGTCGGTCATGTTGCCCACATTGAAAACACTGTGTAACTCTCAGCTCTTTTCTTCTTGTGTTAAAAGGAACCAAAGATATGAAGCCACCGGTTTCCACTCAGAATTTAGAGTGACCTGACCAAGTGATACTTTGCTTTTTAGATTGTTCTGTTTGTTGTTTTAGCAGCTTCTCTTCATTGTTATCTTTCAATTTCATTAAAACAGTCAACAATGTGATTCACAGCTCATACAAATAGTGAAAGGTCTTTCTGCTGTTATGCAGCAAGGATTGTAGACTCCAGTGCGACACAGAGTTGATGCCTTGTTAGACCGGGCTGTTTCCTCTATGATCAGCAGTAAGTGTCCTCTAATTGTTCACTTGTTAACATTGAGCAATAGTTGTCATATACAGTGAGGCCAAGAAGAAGATTTGTGGAAACTTAGATCAGTGATTTAAAAGCCATTATTTTTGTAAACTGTGCTAAGCCTGATGCTGATGTACTTGCATGCTACTGGTGCCTTTAAAACAGCTGATTCTTTAAATCATGGATCAGGCTTTAAGGGACACTATCCCACACCAGTCCAGTATTTTTATTGAGTCTCTTTTCTGGGTACTTCGATCAGTGTTTTCAATCCAAAACACGTTTTCTGATTTTGCATCAGAGAACAGAGAACCTTTTCAAGGTTCAAATATGTTTATGCAATTAAAATCCCCGCTTCCATCTTGTTTCTTTTTTCCTACAACAGCCAATAAAACGTAAGCTTTACGAAAAGAAACTGTGTGGCAAGGTGCTAATCATACAGAAATATAAGATTTTAGTATTCACTTTCAGTCCTTTAGTCTCTTTTTACAATTTCATGAAGCTTTTTACTGGGGAAAATGTGCATTACATTCCATTTGTACAGAAATAGTGATATTCTATTGTATTTATTTAAACAAACAGGGTGCTTTGAGATTAAAAAAAATAAGACCACCAAATATTCCAGTCAAATGTGGTATATTTCATTTGTATTTATTTCCTGTAGCTGACACTCAAGTGGTCAAGTGAAGCGAGCGACTAAGACGTTCAACTATCTGCCAGCCTGAGCTATGGTGCTTCTGTTCACGCCCTGTCCAAACTCCTTTTGTAAAACCAAAGAATCTGTGGCCATATTTTATTACTTCCCTTTTTAGTGTTTTCATCAACTGTACTGTGCTGTTAAATTTTGCTTCCACTGTAATGATTAAATGGTGACTCTCCAGCTCTGTCACATTTCCTTGTCGTTGCTACTGTTTGACTTGATGTCTTTTGGTTTCAGTCTCAGCTTCTCACTTAACTGGGCTCTTGAATGCATCACAGAAATGCAGTTTACTGGGTCAGTCCCCGCAGTGATCAACATTGAGGTGGTAAAAATATTGACACACAATACCCTGATCTTTGACATTTCTGAGACCACAGTGGGTAGGAGAACGTTTGTGAGAGGGAGGTGACATCTCTGTCTGCCACCATGAGTGGCTATGAGATGAATATTTGAGGGATAGTTTTGTTTTGTTTTTTACTGTTTTTCCTGTTTTTTTTAATGTACCATGAAAACTGGGCGGGATGGCTGAAACCTTGAAAATATTAAATCTGACCCTGAGATTCTCCAGAAAGAATGACCAAAAACATTTGTTTCTTTTGTTCACAAAAGGAACACGACAATATGGTGCTGAAAATAGAAAAAATACTATTTTATAATGTGTGTAAGTATTTTTTAAATTCTTGTTTCTGTAATATATAATCTTTTAAAAGAGCTGCTTGACTCTTGTTTTTCTTCCTGACATCTATCACTCATAGTTTCGTTGCCTACAAATTACCACAGCAGGTTGCTGTCTCCCATTAGTATAGGCAGTTTGTAGTTAAACATATCACCAGCCTTTAGACCTCATCTAAATGTGTCATACAGATTTATATCAACACATATATAGATATTATATTTCATGATAAATGAAAATGTGGTGTTTCCATTTGCATTCATGCTTCTTAATTATCATGTACTTTTACCAGGCTTCCAAGTCATGTTTTACTTTTGGAGCTCTATGGATACTGTTGTTGATTTTTTAAATGTTTTTGTGTCTCATTACTGATCAATCATATTGATATATATAGATTGTTAATACTCGTCCACCAGTAGGAACCAGTCAGCGTTATTATTCGTGACTATTTAAAACTAAAACATGTTTTTTCGCCCAAGGTTGGGCAGTCAAGCACAATGTTTTATTGTAGTACGTTAGCTAAATGTATTTTTACAAGATAAGCTAATATTAGTGACCTGTTTGCACACTTGTTCACATGATAGAATTCAATCAAAAGGACAAATTATGTGATGAATACTGTCTTTCATATTTTTATTTAACCATTACACCAATCAGGTTTTTAAATGACCCATCCGCCTCTTAGTGAATTTAATTATGGATTTTGATCTGGAGGTTTTTTCCTGCAAAATTCACCCGATTCTGCAAAACAGCGCCATCTTGTGACCAGTTGAAATTCCTTGTCATTGCAGTCTCAGAGAGTTTCATTTATCCTCACTAGTACATGACATGAAATGACCATAGACTGTGTGTGGATATATACGGCCTATGGATAGGACAATAACAGTAGTGCATATTTTTAAACATCTGGATTTAACCTCAAAGATTTACAACCAATGTGGACTTTAAATCTTTAAATCTTTCGGTATATCAATTCTAAACTTGATGGAACCATATTTATCTTGTTTAAATGCCCCAAACCTAGACTGTACTTTAAATATGTAGCTTATAAATTAGGAAAAAAAGGAAACACATTTTAAAAATCTATTCAAGAGATGCTATTCTTGTTTGTTTTTTTGTAAGGCTGCAAAAGCGTGACATGTATTTTTATGTTTTACTATTAGTTAACCATCTTCTAATATTTTGAAAAGGAGAAGTAAACTTTTGTGTCCCTTTCTGGCTCATTAAGACAGTTGCCCCTCATTTCTAACACCTAAGTTGCATGTTAAGCTGCACCAGTATTTACAAGCCTGCAGCTAATTTAAAGATCTTGAGCAGAGACTGCATGAAGGCAGAAAAATGCAAATTTTAAAAAGCTAAAAGAACGGTCATATTTCTCAGAACAATGAGCCTGAGAGCTAAACAAGTTAGCCCACACAAAATCTGGTTTAAGAGATCAGAGAAATGCAAAAAAGCTTTGGTGGAGCGTCAGAGTTGTCCGTGAAAATGTTGTGTTGAACATTGAAAATTGGAAATTATTATGTGGGTTTAACTGACTTGTGAAAGGCGTCGTTTGAAAGTTATACCTTCATGGTTTCAAATCAATTTGAGCATTTTTATACAGAAAAAGTAAAAACCGTTTTATTGGCTCAATAGTTCGCTTTACATTGTATCATACATTTAGTCCATTCAGATCTTAAAGATATTATTAGCACCAATCATGACTGAAGATTAAATAACAAACATATCCTAACCAAACTAACGATGATGGAACTGGCCTCTCATCAGTCTTCATCTGTCGGACAGACGATTCAGCCCATGAAAAGTCCACCTGACAAAGACAGAAGATGGCTCTTAGTAACTCACCTTTAAAACGTGATTTTGATTTTTTTTCTCTGTGATCATTGAGACTTTTAAAAGCGACTAATATCTTCCTGACTATTAACAAAAATTACCTTTTTACAGCACCTGTCAGATAATTAAATCAAAGTTTACCTGTGACTTCAAGACTGGTTCCTGTGATGTATCGAGAGTCATCTGAAGCTAGAAAGGCACAAACGTCAGCTACCTCTGGAGGAGCAAAAACAAAAGAAGAAAAGTGATGACAACTTTGAAACTGAGCATGTCAGAAAAATACAAAGAATCAGAATACTTCACATCCCTTCCTCTTTATGTCAACATAACACCTTCAAAAGAAGTGAAGGTGCAGAGGAGGAGTGGAGCATGGAAGGAGTATGTCATAGTATTTGTGTGTCATGAGAAAATGTGTTGTTGGGACAGCTGTATGAGATGCAAAAAGTATCATCATGAGCAGAGAACGGTACATATTCTGCACATTGTTAAGTTATTAATGCATTAGAATAACAACCTGCAGTGAGTACAATTCAATGTGATGTTAAAGAAGCATCCTCACTGACCTGCAGGGTCACCCATTCTCCCCAGAGGCACCAAAGACTTCATCTGAAACAGAAAGAGGGTTACCCTGTTAGCTACGATGAAAGTGTTCAACCAAATCCTCCTCCATATCCATAAACCTTTACAACCAACACCTTATAACATTCACAGTAGATCAGTTTAAGCTCTCGGTTTGATTTGCTGTTCTTTTTAAAGACTTCTGCATGCACCCACAAAACCGCAGATCCATTTCCTGCTGATGTAAGATTCATAAAAGACGACAGTTCATAAACCTGTCAGGAACTGAGCCCACTGTCAACAGATCTTCATTTAGGAGCTCTTTTAGTACACAGAAGGCTTAACTCTTGTATCCTAGAGTTTTGTCTTTATTAAATTGACACTTAGAAGGTGAAGAGTACACAGTTAAACATTTATGATGCGACACAGGCTGTAATGGCTGCAGCAAGATCCCTGCCCCTGAGCAGTGCATCCACCAGATTCAAGATCTTAATGAGCCACATGCTCATACAGACGGGCTGTGAAATACACACACTGTAATGCATGTGCATGTTTAAGACACTAAACACGAGTGAAGGGAGGTGCCCACTTGATGTACTGGCTCTGCACATCTTCATGTCTGGGTTGTGGAGGTCATTAAAGGTCATGTGGTAAGCTGCATAAATTAGAAGTACAGCGTAAACATTAGGATGAAGGCGGGGTAGCTTCTCCTTTTCATCAGAGCAAAAGTACCTGGTGTTTATTTCAAATTCTATCAGGCTAAGATCTTCAGTCTGCGTGGGTGTTTTGTCTGAAACCAAAGAAAAAACAGCTGTTTAACTTTGCAGAATCTGGAGGTTGATTGTCTCTCCATGCCTGGATCGGTTGATTGGTTTGTGCACGGGCTTCGCTCCGCCTGTTCCAGACCCTTTAGTGCCATCTACTGGAGCGACTAACTGTTTTTATACCTTAGTTGAAGTGGCAGATTTCTTGGCTCACTTTAAAAATGTCACTTTGCTAGTTAGAGCTGCTCTATAGTCCTGACGCGTGTCCACTGTCATTCACAAAAAATAATCAGTCCACAGCTCATTCTCAGTTTTATTCCATTAGTCAGAAATTCCAACACTCCTTTCGGTTTTCTAAAATCTTCCACAAAGAACGACTCAGAACAGGCTTAATTTAAGCC
This sequence comes from Notolabrus celidotus, assembly GCF_009762535.1. Taxonomy (NCBI): domain Eukaryota; kingdom Metazoa; phylum Chordata; class Actinopteri; order Labriformes; family Labridae; genus Notolabrus; species Notolabrus celidotus. The sequence continues at coordinate 28,986,034 of NC_048287.1, read as the reverse complement.
TTTCTGTCACTGTCAAGAAACATTCATCATGACGCTCCAACTAACCCAAACAAAGAAACAGTTCACACACACCTGTGCCTCCTGCCCTGTGTAATTGCTGGCCCCACCCATAACCAAAACTCAGCAGGTGAAAGTTCTCAACTTAAGTTTAAATCTTGAAAAAAGTCAAAGTAAAGCAACTTCACTTTTAAACTTAACAAAAACAATCTCTACATTCTTCAAAGTGCTTCAGAGTAAAGGTTCTTCATGTAGACGGTGGGTTTGAGTTTGTCTCTGTGCTGAAGGACTTCTTTTTCTGATCCTGATTCGAATTTAAATGCAAATGTAATTAAAAGTCAACTTTTTAAAAGAGGTGAATAATGATCAAATTTAAAACTTTATCAAAGCATGCATCCATCTTTCCCTGTGTGTGTGTGTGTGTGTGTGTGTGTGTGTGTGTGTGTGTGTGTGTGTGTGTGTGTGTGTGTGTGTGTGTGTGTGTGTGTGTGTGTGTGTTTTGTACCCTGCTTATGACCCTCTCTGGAACTTTCTCCGTCATCGGAGTCGTTATAAAACCGGGCAGGACACAATTACAGCGAATCCCAAACCTAGAGGAACAGAGAGAAGGAAAGTGAATGACTCCTCCGCCTGTTTTTCTTCAAGTACTTTAAACTTTCTCACATCCTCTGCGTCAGGATGTTTCCCCCGAGCTTCACTCTCTCCTCACCTGCTGAGCTCTTTGGCTGCCGTCCTGGTCAAACCCTCCACTCCAGCTTTAGAGGCGGCATAGTTCACCTGTCCAAGGTTCCCCACCTGCAAACATGAACCACACAGACACAAGGAAATAAGAAATGAAGGAAAGGAGATTCAAAACTCAATAACAAGGTTTTTCTCTCTTTCTCAGAGTTCATGGTGTTTTTAAGAATGCAAAGATGACTTTTTTATTTGTTCCAGCATGTTTTTGTAACTTATGTTTGGAAAGATGCTGATACGAAAGGTTTACCAAAACAATCCTGGAAGCATCCTGTTATTTGTGTGACACGACTAAGACAGAAGTTAAAGACTACAGGATTGATTTTTTTGTAGTTCAGTTATCTTTTTTGGATTCGACTCCTCTTTGGAGTTTGGGCTGAAAATAAAGCTGAGTAACTTCTAATGTCTGGGGACACTCCCACTTAAAAAAACTAGGATGAAAACTGTGAAATAGGAACTGTACACCTGCAGTTATCTCACCTTTCCCACGATGCTGCCCACAGTGATGATGGATCCTTTGGGTGCTCCACAGGCTACCAGAGCCTGAGCGACAGCCTGAGTGATCAAGAAGGAGCCCTGAAAGAGACGCAGGAGGAGACACAGATCCACAAATCATTTCTCTCAGTTCTGTTTGATGTTGTTGATTTACAGTTCAGTGTTTCCTGTCAAAATGTTTTGGGTCCAGTTTTGTTCACTGTTTATATTAATGACATTGTTTCCTCTTTGAATGGTTGTCAGGCCCATCTCTATGCAGATGATGCTGTTGTTTATTGCATTGCAGATTCTGTAAAATTAGCCATGGACAACTTGCAACTTGCTTTTAATACTCTCCAACAGTCACTAATTAATCTTAAACTTGTACTGAATGAAAGTAAAACAAAATTCATGTTGTTCTCCAGGGCCAGAAACATAGATGATGAAAATGTACACATATCCACTTTAAATGCAGTTAAAATAGAAAGAGTCACTGAATTTAAATACCTTGGTATATGGCTTGATGAGAATCTAACATTCAAAAGCCATATAAACATTCTTGCCACCAAGCTAAAACAGAAAGTTGGTTTCTTGTACAGAAATAAATCCAGCTTCCCACTGTCTTGTAGAAAAAGAGTTGTTGAAGCAGTGTTTTTATCTGTTTTAGATTATGGTGATGTGGTTTATAGACATGCTGCAGCTTCAACACTAAAACCCTTGGACTCTGTTTACCACTCTGCTCTCAGATTTATAACTGGTGACAGATATGACACTCATCACTGTGTCCTGTATGAGAAGGTTGGTTGGCCCTCTCTTGAGCAAAGGAGGAACAAACACTGGCTTTTATTTATTTTTAAAGCGCTTGTTGGAAAGCTCCCCACCTACCTCACAGACTTGTTGGAATGGATTTGCGGATCCTATGGGACTCGCTCTTCCGATTGGCTCATTCTGAAAATACCACGAATAAATACTGAACTGGGTCGATCAGCATTCTCCATTGATGCTCCTAAATCATGGAATACCCTCCAACAGACTTTGAAGCTGAGATCCTTTCCATCTCTTGCAGAGTTCAAGACCTTGATCTCTGACGACTGTGTCTCAAACTGTATCTGTTTTAATTAATCTATTATTTTGTATATGATTGTGTTTGTTTGTTTGTTTGTTGTTTCTAATCTAACTGTGATCTCGACGACATTGGAAATGAGGGAAACCTCAATGTCTTTTCGAGAATAAATAAAGGTTTTGAAATTAAGATGGAGAAACAGGCTGAAGCAGGACTATCTGTCTCTATGAAATACACACGATGTCTTTGTTTCCTCTAAGCCGGGGCGACTTCTGCACGCTTCTTCACGAACTCTGACTGTGTTTGATCAAAGTTTAAGATCCCGGCTGAAATGGAAAACCTTGAGCACCAACATATTTCTACTGACCAACAGATTTATACTGCTGCTTATTACTAATCACTTAAATACAGAGTCAGGCTTTTTGTCCCTGTCAGGATCCTGTAGGAACTGTGGCTCCAGTGAGCTGATGGTCAGTAGTAAGTGGTTAACAGGTTTTAATTTCATCCCCTGAAGCCTTGCAGATAACTGGTTCACCCTCATACCTTCAGGTTGACCTGGATGACTCTGTCGAAGTGTTCCTCCTCCATGTTGAGCAGGAAGTCGTCCTGAGTGATGCCTGCTGCGTTCACACAAACTGAGGGAGGCTGAAAGTAATGAGTCTGTGGAGGAACAGAGCAACAACATTTAGAGAAGGAGAAACAAACTCACCCCTTCAGCACGATAACAAACAAACAAGAGAGGACAAATGTGTTGCAGATTCTGACTTCAATGGAGACGCAGGTTGTGTTAAGGTGTTTGTTTCAGGCTGTAACACACACACCTGTATATTTGTGACCAGCTTCTTCACGCTGTCTTTCGATGACACATCCACCACGGCCGCCATGTGACCCTGTCCTCTGAGGTCATTCTGCAGGCTCACCAGGGTCTCGTTGGCAGACTCCTCGTTGACATCAGCGACCACCACCGAGGCGCCCTCAGAAGCAAAGCGCTGACACACCGCCCGCCCAATCCCACTGCCTCCTCCTGGATGAGAAAAGAGCAGCAGGATGTCACATGAGAGTCTGACAGCATGTGCAGATTAAAACACTTCAGAGGGGAGACTGTGTGTGTGCAACAAGTCCGTCTCTGGACGTACCTGAAAGAACAGACACACAAGACAGGGCGCTGACTTGGTGGGTCAGATTTTCAGTTTGATTAGTGCAGTAATTTAAGGTTTAATGAGCAGATATGAATCATGTGAGCTAGAAATAATGTGAATGAAACTCTTCTCTTTGCCTGATTCTCCTGTCCTTAAAAGAACGCTGGTTTCTAGAGTTCAGCATCAGAAATGAAGGAGGACAAAAACATACTTTATCGTTCATTTTAAAGCTTTACTGTTTATTAAATCAGTGAAGTGAGATCATTATTGTGCAAATGTTTAAATGAAATGTAGATTTTTTTCATTTCTCTGCTGTTGATGAATGTGAGGAGAAATAATTGGGGAGTTTTGGTCAAACAAAACAAGACATAGACTTTATACTTCAGGACATTTTGCCATGTCTTTCCCTTTTAAATGGTAATTTCACTGATAAGAAGTCAAATCCAAAAACTTTATGACAGACCAGTTTGTTAAAAAGATAACTTCATGTCGACAGCATAAAAAAACCTGATGTCCAATCAGCTGTTTCACCTTTACTCTACATTCATATCATAGAAACTCACCCAGATGCATGAACTGCAGGAAGAGAGGTATTACTTTTTAAATGTCACTTGTAGATTGAGTTAGAAAAATGAATGCCACACTTTATTTCATCTTGCACAGTTCAAGAGGAGACATTAGTTTGTCAGAAGGTAAGACATCTGTTTGATTTGGAGCACTGAGAAAGACTTCTTACAAACAAACACCTTGAAGAGAGACGCAGGAGCTGAATGCTGCTTTATTTATCTCCCTATAAACTTAAACAATCCATGTAATAATAAAAAACACATACCAGTGACCAGAGTCAACCTTGATGTGAGCCTCACGGCAGCCGCCATGTTTCCCCCTCTGTGTTGTTGCAGTTCTCATGTTGTCCACTAGGTGGTTCTTCTTCTTCTTCTTCTTCTTCTTAGTTGTAGTTTATTGGAGGTTGGCAAACCAGCTTATGGGCGCATTACCGCCACCAACTGGACTGGAGTGTGGGACAGGAGATTTTGGGCAGTAGAATAAATTAAATTAAAACAAACAAACACTAAACCAAATAAATAAATATTAAATTATTTTAACTAAGCCACAATCACTTATAAACTAAGATCACAACAATTCAAGTGATGTTTTCCAAACTCTGTCTCAAATTCAAACCGGAAGTATTTCAGTTGCTTTCTTGTAAAGTTGCTTTCAATGATTATAAACTACGTGATACAATCTCATTCAATCATAATTTTGTTTTGAATATAGTAAAATATGATAAATAAAATGATTCAGATTAAATAAATAATTAACTTTTAATCTGGTTTATATTTAAATATCATCGTTTAGTGGACAGGACGATCACTGTTGAGCTCGAGACAGGTTGTTTACGGTTGTTTACAGCACAGAAACGGTACATGTCGCCCTCTAGTGGCCACAGTCTGTAACTACAGCGGAAGTAGAATCAAGCTAGACAAGCTGAGACGGCAGAACTTCCGGAGTAGCTTTCAAAATAAAAGTATTTAAATGTTGTCTTTCAGCGGTGCACGTGCTGTCTTTTGCCACATAGATATGTTTGTATGAATCTTTATTAAAACGTTTAAAACATTATAAGACAAACACAAATTTTAAAACTTTATAAAACTCTGTCTCAAATTCAAACCGGAAGTATTTCAGTTGCTTTCTTGTAAAATTGCTTTCAATGATTACAAACTACGTGATATAATCTCACTCAATCATAATTTTGTATTAAATTTAATAAAATATGATTAATAAAATGATTCAGATCAAATAAATTATTAAGTTTTAATCTGGTTTATATTTGAATATCATCGTTTAGTCGACAGGGCGATCACTGTTAAGCTCGAGCTCGAGACAGGTTGTTTACGGTTGTTTACAGCACAGAAACGGTACATGTCGCCCTCTAGTGGTCACAGTCTGTAACTACAGTGGAAGTAGAGTCAAGCTAGACAAGTTGAGACGGCAGAACTTCCGGAGTAGCTTTCAAAATAAAAGTACTTAAATTGAGGACATTGTAGTTGCGCTTTGTGGCCACCAGAGGGCAGATTTGAGTTAAACGTACTTGCAAACATGAATCATTGTCGAAGAAAAGACTATAAATTGGGAGTTTACAGCGTGAATATAAACTCTAAAATGTGACAGATTAATTCTTTACCCACAAATAATATATAGATCTGTCTTTTTTTGATGAAATCACTTCAATATGACACACCGAGAGGATATCTGTCTGTATAGGTGAGTAAACAAGAAGTCTGGAGCATTATATGCATAATAAAAATGTGAAAGCTTTATAAAACATTAAACTCATTGTTGCATGCTTTGACTTCACTCTTTCTCATATTCTGACAGAAAGTGTTGAACTTACATTCATTTCTTGAAGCTTTTTTTGCAATCAAATCCTCTTTGAGGGTTCATAAAGTGTAAAATCAGATGAAGTAAAGTCAGAAGTTGATAAATGAACAGCATCATTACTTGGCAAAGACAATAGAGCTCAGCTGAATAGTAGAAACACTGAATCCTCTCATGTTCTGCAGAAAAATCAGTCACAGGATTTTTAGTGACAGCTGAACTACATCCAGTTTTCAGCTCAAAGGAACTTCTGATTAAGTGGACTAGGTTTTGGTTTTAGTGAAGCCACCTGAATAAAATACATCAACGAGGTAATCAGGAAGTCCACAATACGAGCACTTTCCATTATTACAGGCTACGTGATACAATCTCATTAAACAACTTTGTATTAAAATATAATACAATATGATGAATAAAATGATTCAGATTAAATAAATAATTAAGTTTTAATCTCGTTTATATTTAAATATCATCGTTTAGTGGACAGGACGATCACTGTTGAGCTCGAGACAGGTTGTTTGCGGTTGTTGAACACTTTTTGAACCCTCAAATAGGATTTTTTGATTGCAAAAAAAGCTTCAATAAATGAATGTAAATTCAACACTTTCTGTCAGAATATGAGAAAGAGTGAAGTCAAAGCATGCAAACAATGAGTTTAATGTTTTATAAAGCTTTCACATTTTTTATTATGCATATAATGCTCCAGACTTCTTATTTACTCACCTATACAGACAGATATCCTCTCGGTGTGTCATATTTAATTGATTTCATCAAAAAGACAGATCTATATATTATTTGTGGGTAAAGAATTAATCTGTCACATTTTTAGAGTTTATATTCACGCTGTAAACTCCCAATTGTCTTTTCTTCGACAATGATTCATGTTTGTTACAGACTGTGACCACTAGATGGCGACATGTACCAGTTTGATGCTAAAAACGACCGCAAACAACCTGTCTCGAGCTCAACAGTGATCGTCCTGTCCACTAAACGATGATATTTAAATATAAACCAGATTAAAACTTAATTATTTATTTGATCTGAATCATTTTATTCATCATATTTTATTATATTTAATACAAAATTATGATTGAATGAGATTGTATCACGTAGTTTGTAATCATTGAAAGCAATTTTACAAGAAAGCAACTGAAATACTTCCGGTTTGAATTTGAGACAGAGTTTTATAAAGTGTTATAATTTGTGTTTGTCTTATAATGCTTTAAACTTTTTAATAAAGATTCATACAAACATATCTATGTGGCAAAAGACAGCACGTGCACCGCTGAAAGACAAGCACGTTGCAGACACTCATTCACATGCTGTGCTAAGAGACTTCTTATTTACTCACCTATACAGACAGATATCCTCTCGGTGTGTCATATTTCAGTGATTTCATCAAAAAGACAGAAATATATATATTATTTGTGGGTAAATAATTAATCTTTCAACAATTTTAGAGCTTATATTTCCGCTGTAAACTTCAATTCATCGTTTTTTCTTCGACACTACAACGGCCTCAATTTAAATGCTTTTATTTTGGAAGCTATCCCGGAAGTTCTGCCGTTTCAACTTGTCTAGCTTGATTCTACTTCCGCTGCAGTTACTGGCTGTGACCACTAGAGGGCGACATGTCCCAGTTTGATGCTTAAAACAACCGCAAACAACCTGTTTCGAGCTCAACAGTGATCGTCCTGTCCACTAAACGATGATATTTAAATATAAACCAGATTAAAACTTAATTATTTATTTAATCTGATTCATTTTATTTATCATATTTTATTAAATTTAATACAAAGTTGTTGTTTTAATATTATTTGTGGGTAAAGCTCCACGCGCCAAGACGTTAGAATAGCCTGCCTGAAGATCTGGAGAAATTCTTATTATTTTGATGCTTTACTTATTTTTAAGTACATATATTTTTTGTTATTGGTTTGCATTAGTCTCCATTTAAAAATCAATTTTTGTTTTTTAATATGTTGAATGTTTTTCTACTATTTTATTTCTGCTTTTTGACTGTTTTCTGTCACTGTAGAGCATTTTGAATGCATTTGATTTGTATGAAAGGTGCTTTATGGATAAAAAATGATTGATTGATTGATTGATTGATTGATTGATTGATTGATTGATTGATTGATTGATTGATTGATAATTCACCCGTCTACATTTTAAGAGCTGGTTTTCTAACTGCAAACTTTGGCGTGAACCAGAGTTATATTGGTATTTTTTAACTTTCATCTTTCTGCTTCAACATTTGTTGATAATCACAAGGTGCTGTCACATTTGTCAGGTGTGCAGGAAATATAGAAAGCATCAGATATGCAGTCATTAGAGATTTTAAACTCACAAACAGCAGACACATTAAAGAGATGTGTTCTGGATGTTGAAAACTCTTCTTTCCTCGGGAATGATAGAAACACATGAAGACGTGTGAAGTTAAAATAACTCACCCGCCCTTTAGAAACGCAGATGAACAATAATAATAAAGTGCATGAGGGTAAGGCGGCATTCATTCTGACATCAAGTTTTTAATGTCAGAAACAGGTTTTAAATGTCTTCAGATGTGATAATGAGGCGTTAAGTAGAAAGGACTGACTTCATTTGTAGCTGAAATCTATTCAGCACATTTATAAACGTCACTGTCAGAAGAACCTAATACAACCATGGAGACGGGTAAGGTTAGTCTCTCACAGCACGAGTGAGAGAAAAGATTAAGTCAGCCTTTGTTTACTTTGAAGTGTGCAGGGTAAATATATGTGTAAATGTTTTGTTTAGGTCCCATCTGACAAACTGAAGAGAGTTTCACATGAGAGATAAAAGAGAAGATTGAGAGTAAATGTCAATAATGAGGAGAAGTCTAAAGTTAACTTGAAGAAATGGGTCTACTACCAGAAATACTGTCAGATGTTAAACCTCTCAATAATAGTTCATGACAATAAAAATAGAAACCCTGTCAATCAGGAACCGAGCTAAATCTTAAAACCTGCATGAGTTATAAACCGATTATTTCATTGTGTTTTAACTTGTTTGAAAGCAGAATGATCCAAAATTACCAACATGTCACAAAACATCCCCTCAGTCAGAGAAAAGATGAACATGTCTCAGTTTATTTATGTACAGAAATTCAGGTGAAAAGATGGAGTCAAGTACAGAGGCTTCAGATAAAGACTCACAGCTCTGGAGTTCTTCCTTTAAAACAGTGACAGAAAATCTTTGCAGATCAAAAGCTCGTCTAAAAGTGACTAAAGGAAAACAAAAACATGCTCCAAAGATTGAGACTGATATATATGTACACCTCTACAATCCTGACAGTTAGTCTGTGCATATTTCATAAAGCAGAGTCCACTGAACAATGCTGATTACTTTCACCACTTTCGATTTCTCTAGTCAATTATTTTCTAAATAAATAATCAGTTCCAGCGAACAGTCGTCCAAGCTCCAGTCAAAGGTGAATCAGAGAGAAAACACACACACATCTCACCTCCATCACAAAAGTGTTTCAGAGTTTCACTTCATGAACAGTGGTTTTTTTAATCACTCACAACATGTCGATGGGAAAAGAAGCTGCTGGATCCTGAAAACCAAAACATCCTTTAAGGACACATCGCTTTTTAAAAACAAAGAAAAAAGATCACCTGACCTGAACCTCCTTTCACTAAACTTTAAAATCACACAAAGAAGTAAACTAACCAAAAACAGAGCCGATCAAACTCTCAGCTGCCGTAGATCTCAAAGGCCAGATTGTTTAGAAGACAAGAGTTTTATTTTTAGTGACACTGTGGTGTTAAAGAAGTGATGGCTCATGGGGAAAAAAAATCAACCCACGATGCTTCACCTCCACGAAAGACAGCAACCCTGACAGCGTTAAATACGCCCGGTGTCGCCTGATGTTCGGTGACTTCAGTGAAAAGAGCAAAAGAAATCAAAAGAACGAAGATGTTATTTGGGCACAGGTGAGCAGACACAACAAGTCCTCACGATTTATTAGCAGATTGGTCACAAGAAGAGAAAACGCAACACGTCGTGTACAGAGAAATGAATGAAGAAAGACAGCACACATGGGGACAGAAATATTTATGTTTTAACTATCGTGTAACTATGTCACATTTCTGTACAAGTGGCCAACCCTTTAAAACAAGTACATGAGTACACAAGGATGCAGTAAAGAAGTTCATGAGTGTGCAGATGTTGGTCGGCTCCTCTGTATTGCATGCTTTCTGTTTTCTATGAACCAAGGTGCTTCTGCGTGCGGACTGATTTTCAACGCCTGCGTCAAAACGATGAGGAACCTCACAAGGCCACACTTGTGGTGCTGGATCTTGCACTCACACATGTGCATGCAAACATGACACACTCATACAGGTATACAGACACACACACACACACTCAACTCAACACACACACACACACACACACACACGCACTTACACTCAAACGTGGTTTCCCTCGACCTTCTAGCACTCAAGAAAAAAACCTCAACAAAAACTAAAACACCAGTTCGCCCACACCAGTCCTTCCCAGAAAGAGGGAATAAATTAGCTCCATAAAATGCTTCTTTATAAAAGAAAAATCCATATTTTTATAACTGTACACCTTAACTATACAGCATAAAGTCAGGGAGCACGGAAAGAAGGGAAATTATCTCCAGAAAAAAGACAGATTCTGGCTCTAGCACCCTTATCCCTCCAAACGCATGCACCACTCTTCTTTCAGCAGGAGGTGGAGCATCCCCTGCCCCGCTGAACAAAGGCCATCTCTTTAGAGAACACTAGGACTTCACTAGACCACTCTACTTTCCATCCATTCACCCATCATCAGCTTGTCTTGTGTGTCCAGGACAGGACTGGATGAATGAAACGAGTGCAGGGAAAGCCCCATCTCTCTCTCTCTCCTCCTCCTCAGGTTGAACCTGGAGTCGGACCAGGTCTGCCCAGCGCCGCTCTCGTCTGATCCGTCCTGCGGCTCAGGCTCTGCTGCAGTTTAGTCCACTCAAAGCAAAAAATGCTTTGGGCCCCTTGCATGAACCCTTATCACTCACACGGCCTCTCAGCCAGAGTCTGATTCACTTGTGTCTGAGGATGAGGAGGAGGAAGAGGATGAAGAGGAGTCTGAGGAGGAGCTACTGGCGCTGAGGCGTGACGGCTGAGTGTTCTGCTCTGTTGCGGGTTTCTCTGCTGGAGAAAACAAACATACAGTCAAGATAACGTGGTGCATGGTCAGCGGCTGTTTCAGGTAATAAAGCAACTTTATATATGCAGTCCCATGTTTCCTTAGATTAGATTCTTCTAGATCATAACTTGAGCATAGCTGTGAAACATTATTGTATATGTGCATAAAGACATAGAACTTGAGACTGACACCACTCTGTACCACACACACAATCCTCTGTTTAACACTTCATCAACATAAAACAGAACACCTGAAGAGGTCTGTGCGGGGGGGGGGGCTTACGTTTGTTCTTAGCAGGCTTCTTCCCAGAGTTGAGCTGTCCACTCACGTCCATCAGCCTTCTCTCCAGCTCCAGTTGTTTCTCCAGAGCCAGCTCTTCTCGGGACTTGCCAGCGATGTTGTTTTTATTCGCTGCGTGGAAACAAAAACAAACAATGTCAGTGATCTGATTGTGGTCGACGTTACTGAATATTTCAGCTGCATCACTGACGTTCAGGATCGAGTCTTAAATATCAGAACAACATGTATTAACACTTAAGAGCAACAGCATGCAAAAATCCCAGACCCTAGCTTTAAAAACATCAGCACAACCTTTAATGTTTGATTAAAACGTGACATGATGAATCTGTTTTGTGCATGAAGAATAATATCTTCTTTAAATGTAATTGTTTCCTTGTTGCGCTTCCTTACCATAGGGCTTCCGAGGTTTCTTCCTCAGACACGTCATGACGTATCTCTCCAGCTCCCTCAGTGTTGACGGCTTCAGTGTCTCAAAGTCTATCTCGATCTCCTCTGGGTTGGTGTCTCGGAGCGAGGGCTCGCGGGACTGGATGATGTAAACTACGCGGCCCAGCTTCTCGCCGGGCAGCTTGTTGATGTCCAGGCTGAGCTGACGCTTCTCATCGTACGACATCGGTGACGTCTCCTCCTCCTCGTCGGAGTCGAAATGACTAACGATGGGATCCATGGCCGGCTGAGGCATGCTGAACGTCATGCTGGTCTTTTTGGATCTGATGGGAACGATAAGAGAGAGAAAGAGTGTGATTGGATGACCAAAGGACGGGTCTGTTTAAAGAGATCATACAATATGTGTGATAGTAGAACAGGACACAACACAGCATCTGTGTGTAAGAGGGGTCAGTACGTACTTGCTCTTGTTGTTTTTCTTGCTCGGGGCTTTCTTTATTGGCACAACAGGACAGGCCGGTGCTCGGGGGGTCTTGGCTTTAGGGGTTTTGGAAACCTTGGGGACCTTTGCCGGTTTAACAGGAGGCAGCTCTTCTTCGACCCTCCGGTGCTTTTCTTTTTCCACCTTCTTCTTCTTCTTCTTGTCCTTCTTCTCTTTCTTCTTCTTGGGTTTGACTATGGGGCCCTGGGAGAGTGCAGTGAGCTGCTCGTGTACGGCTTTAAGCTGAGGGCAGAAGAAATAAAGAGTCAGGGAAACGTCTTACATATGAATGCAGCTGAGACTCGTACTCGATCATCCAGTTTCCTGCTCTGATGTTTATGTTTATTCACTGGATTACAAACCTGTTCCTGCAGCTCTGCCAGCCGGTTCGCTCTCTCCTCCTCAGAGTCAGAGCTCGGGCTGCTATCACTCTCCTCGCTTTCACTGCTGAGCTCACTCTCTGATGACGACGAAGAGGACGAGGAGGAGGATGAGGAGCTAGGCGGAGCTGGAGGCTCGTCAGGCATCTTAGCAAAGCAGAACTCGAACACATCCTAAAAAGGATTTCAAAAAAGCCGGTTTGAAATCAAAGCCAACTCAGTGACAGCGAAGAAGAGCGTACATTTATTAATGTTTGCTCTAACCAATGGAATAAGAACATTACCTGCAGTTTTCTGGCCATGGACACCACATCATGGTCAGGAGGGTTGTACTTGTAGCAGTTGGAGAACATCAGTCTGACATCAGCTGAGAACTGCTGGGAGTCACGATACTCTCTGCTGTCCATCTTCCGCTAAAGATAAGGGAGAAGAGGATTTCATTAAAGTGCTGTAAGAAGAAATACAAAGCAACAACACTGCTGTCTCTATTCTCTGGTGTCACCTGTGTAGACAAGTACCTTGATGGTGCTGAGGTCCATTGGCTGCTTGATGATGTCGTGGTAGTCATGTAGACCGAGTGTGGAGGCATCAACAGGCTTGTAGAACGGCCAGGCATACGCTGCATGCTTTTTTGACAGCAGCTCCTTTAGGACCCCGTTGCAGTAGCGCAGCTGAGGGTTCAGCTTGCTGCGGCGCACCGGCGGTGCAACCATGGAGTCTGGCAAATCCTTCTTAGGAGGCTTAATGGGTCGTCCACTAACTCCTCTCCTGGCCCCGGCTGATGCTTTGCTTCCCATCATAACTGGTCCACAGCCCATCCCCATTCCCATGCCCATCCCCATTCCCATCCCCATGCCCATCCCCATGCCCTGATTGAGACTGAGGCCCTGGTTCATTCCCAGGCTTGAGCTGTGGTCCATCCCCAGAGAGGTGAGGGTGAGCGGGGAGTCATGTCCACCACCCATCCCCAGGCTAACGCCCATGGTGCTCATGATCGGCATGGCCAAGGTAGTCGGGGTTGTTGTGTCAGCTTTCCTCTTCACACCTCTTTTCTGAGGAAGACGACAAAGATGGAACAAGTTTGAAAACGATACGCAGAGTGTGGTGTTTGCTGACTTCATTCAAAACACCTTTAAATCCTCACTAGGCATGTGTGAAGTGTTTAACAATACCGTAGTGGTGGGCTGTGTGTGGGGCTGAGCCGTTATGGTAGGGATGCTCTGATCAATTTGAAGGGAGGGGGGCAGGCTCTTGGTCAAAAGTGTCTGCGGAGGGGTGGAGAGGATTGAGTCTGGGGTTTCTGGAGTGGGAGGTGAGTAAGCTGACTGAGAGACAGCTGGGACCTGATGAGCTGTCGTCACTCCTCCGGAGACTGCAAGAGAGGGTGAGGAAAATATTCTGTATTAAGATTTGTGGTAAATTCTTGCATGTGTGTGTTTGCATTTTCAAACATTATATACATGCTGTAAATGTAGCATTTGGGATAAGTGCAGATATTATTTGTCTATCTGTGTCAGCTGTCCTGCAGCCACATGCATTACCTCTGCCTTTTCTCCCAGGTTTGCCAGGTTTCATCCGCGGAAGAGGAGGAGGAAGCTCTTCCTCATCCTGAGGCATCTGGGCCACTTTCTGCAGGAATGCCTTCTCCAGTGACTGGGCCATGAGTACGATGTCATCAGTAGGCTGCAGAGGATGGAGTTTGAACAGAATTATTTACAGTATTTAACCAATAATGTTGAAAACTAACTTTTGGGGACTCTTAATACTAAACCTCAGAGGTTCCAGCGTGTTTAAAAAATAGAATTTAACCCAAATGCATGATGTGATGAGTACTTAGCATTTCATGTTCTGGTACCCATCACTGACATCTGATGTTACTGAGGGGAGTTCAGTTGTATTTGATTTTATGAAACTTGTTTTGTGGCCCTAGGGTTCATGTTTGTCTGGACATGCAGCAACTGGCTTAAATTGGGAAGAATGTCACAAGAACACATTTTTTTCCAAAAACACTTACCTTGTTGTAAATGTAACAATTTGTGAACATGGTGTTGAAGTCCTGCATGCACTCGCTGGCACTGCGGTAGTAATTGTTTTCCAGTCTCTTCTTTATCGTGCCCATATCCATAGGAATTTTGATGATCTTATGATAGTCCTAGAAAGAGAAAAACAAACTTTCAGGACCGGAAAAACTTCTGACTACATAGTGGAGGTAGGGAGGGGTCTACTCTGGACAGAGGGGGAGGAAATATCCAATTTCTAGACCCACTCACAGGCAAGTTGAGCTTGGATGCATCCACGGGTTCATGGAAGGGCCAGGCAAAGTGGTGCCTCCACAAAGACTTAAGCAGGACTTTCTGCAGGAACTGAAGTTGGTTGGTCATCCTTCCCTGACGGCTCGGGTCTTTCACCGGGGGCTGAGGGGGTCCCAGATGGGCCATCTGATTGAGGGGCGGCATCCCGGGGCTCTCAAAGCCCTCGTAGAGCAGTGAGGGTTTTCGGATGCGCTTTCCAGCTGCGCCGGAACTCTGCTCCATTGACGTGACCCCCATTAAGCCAACATCAAGCCCGACATGGGTGCTGAAAAGAGTAGTTAAAAGACAAATTAACTACCGGGCTTCAGTTGTTGGCGTGATCCCAGAGCAAGCATGTGATAATGGAATATTATCATAGCCTAAGATTCAACAAAATAAGAAGATGATTGATTCAAACCAGTCAAACCTTCCAGCTGTACTACTGTAAATAATTTACCGTCTTGTATCACTACTTATTTATATTCCTGTGGCATCATTCATGATGATCTACT
The DNA here is from genome assembly GCF_009762535.1 of Notolabrus celidotus. NCBI lineage: Eukaryota > Metazoa > Chordata > Actinopteri > Labriformes > Labridae > Notolabrus > Notolabrus celidotus. The sequence continues at coordinate 28,970,727 of NC_048287.1, read as the reverse complement.
GTGCCCCCAAACTCATTATTAAAAACAATATTTATTATAGATAATATTAAATGTTATCAATCAATTACATGCCTCCTGACATCCCTGATAATCTCTCACAAGCACCAAGGTAAACCCCATGTCCCTCAGTGACACATTATGAGTGTTAAACAGTAAGCCTCCACCAGGTTTCTTAAGTTATGAGAACATTGCCCCACCATCCTAAGATGACAGGAATAACTTCCTCCTTGCTAACAGAACAGTTACTCAGCCCCCAGTTCCCTTAAAGGAACCCTCCCCTCTGAGGATTTCGAGTAACCTTCTCATGACACATCCCTCTAATGACTGGGCTTTTTGGGTGTTGTTCTCTCAGCACATGGAGGCTTTTGTATCTCTGCAACCGTAGCCACTCTGCCGCACTGATAAACCTGCCGTGTTGCCCTCATCTCCCCGGTCATATTGTAAACGCAGCCCTTTGGCCCCGTGGGCACCACGACTTGGAGGATTAATGTGCCGTTTCCAAAGGGTAAGCAACACAGTGTGCTATACGGAGTGACTGATTTATTGGCTGGCACTAACTACACTGTGCACCGTTATTGTTTACATTTCCACCGACCTTAATCAACAGCAGGGTGTTACAGTATGATAGCGTTAAAAACATCACATGGGAACTGATGCCAAGCATAAGTCACACCTCTGTAAGTGGGGATATCCCTCATTTTTAAATGCAGTACAACTACTTCATACTTGAATGGTGCTATGATAAATAAATTGTCTTCTAAATAAAATGAACATCCACCCCAGTTAGATTTCTGGGTCTTACAGGTGTCCTCTTCCTCCATTGAACTCACCATGGCCCCCTCTGACCTCCTCAAATATCCAAACAATTTTGGTTGCTGCTGGAGAATCCAATGTTTTGCATTTGGATTATGCAATTATGCAAGTCTTACCGTAATACAATACTTCCAAAGATGTTGTCTTGTTCAAGTAACTCTGATGCTACTGGTGCACGCTATATTTTACTCGTATTTGCATCACAAAATCCCCTTTTGGGTGTCGTAAAAAAAGGTTTCGAAAAACAGTTATTAGCTTTTGGTATCATCAATCAACTCAGGGTTGGGTGGCTTTGACTAAGCCAAAATGACATTACTAATCAAATGTATCTTGAAAATGTAACTTTATTAAGAATTTATATAAAAAAATATGTTTTTTGAGATGCATAAACAAACTTATGTTTTTACAAATAAACTCTTTACTACAGGTTTTAGTAACAGGTTTGCATGGTCTTCTACACTCAATTTACACTAGTTCAATTTATCATTCTCTGCAGCTGCAACCTAAATCAAAAGTACAATTTTTTTTTTTGAATGATACAACTTTTGGAAACACAGTTGACAGTTAGTGTACTTTATTATTTAAATGAAAAAGTAATCATGTACATAATATAAACAACAGACAGGCTTGAGTTAATAAAGTTTAAAAAAATCAGACACATTTGAATTATAGTTATAAATAAAATAAAACTAGTTTATTATTGAAGTTATACTTAGTCCCAATAAACCAGGTTTAAATAAAATACACAACTTTCTTATGAGATAAGTTTGAACACACTGAGCATGTGTGACTTCTAGCTGTGAGTGACACAGAATGAAACACCCTGCACACATGGATACTGTGTGCGCTACTCTGCCCATACATCCGAGATCAAAACAAACACCTGAGCATTACACTGTAACAATGTAAACAAGGCGAAACGAGCAATAATGCTGCTGTGCCAAATGCCCCCCTGCTTCTTCAGTGTCGTCAATAGCTTCATATTAATTCAGATATTCTGTCACCAGAACTCACACTACCAGATCTTGTGTTAGATCAGTCTTCCTACCACAGTCCAAGATACACCGACCTCACTCAGAGTGATCCCACAATGTTAGGCACGGTTGCTGTAGTCTAAGAAGCTAATGCTAACACCGCCGAGCTCCGAAGATGGCGCCGGCTTAGTCCGAACAACAGTCGCAGCTTATTAACACAAAACACTTTATTTCCTTGGAGTGTAGAACCCTTCTAATGCTCGAAACAACCCGATCCGGATCTCATGCAGTACACTGAGTGTCCATGTCTCTCCTCCTCAACAAAACACAGGCTGCCAGTAACGTAACGATGATTCAGAAAATAAAGAATTAAATTTCACAATATCCCCCCTGATGGATAGCTGAGAGTCAATTATACCGGTAGATACCTGTCAAGGAGCGGGTTTACAGCCATATCCATAAGGATGGATCCGGATTCTGTTTTTATTTAGGGCTCAACCTGGATCCGTCTCTGTTCAAGGGTTTCCCGGCTCCCCGCCACGGCGAAATCCTTTCATCTGCTTCGTTGAAATGGCGACTGAGCGAGCGCACCCCGTCTTATATAGACAGACCATCCACCTTATTGGATAGACACGCGCTTACTGGCCACGCCTTCTCAGTTTCTATTGGCTGCTCATGGTGTCTGTCAAAGTCGTCACACCCCTACAGTACCGGAAGTGGACTTGCACTCTGTTGCATCAACGGTTTAGCAAAGGTACAATATCGGGGATGAAAATAAAAGGCACTACTGTTCTTAGGTGTTTTGTATCATACAGCTACCGTCGGAAACCGGTTCCACAATCTAAAATACGAAGGGAGTGAAGCCAACCGTCGTTTTTTGCAATACTTCATTACGTCAACGCGTGCAGCACGACTGCTCTGATTGGTCAATCAGGCTGTAACGCGGGCTTCCAGAGTGAATACCAAGAAGGTGATTGGTTCTTCCACCAGGTCACGCGCACCCCTCAAGAGCGCCCACGAGCTGTCTCTCTACTTACCAGAATATCCGCATTTCTGTCTTTCAAAGGAGCCACACAGCCGCCATCTTTGAGCACAATGACACCGAGTGTTATCTTTACAATTTCTCACAAAAAGTTAAAGATTTTCTGTGACACCAAATCGCACTAAACGCTACATAATTCGCGTCCAGACAGTGGGATTAAACCGCGTTAATCCGCCGCAGATATGAGCTCGTTTAAAAAAAGGGAACAAAAGCCAAACAAGGCCTCCTTGGCTCATGAACCACAAAGAAGTACTGAGCTAAATATATTTAAAACAAATCAAGTCTATTAAATAACGAGGAAAAACTGTAGACTAGTTAATTAAACGTAGAGAACGCAAATAGGAAGAGAAAACAAGCAGTTCTTATAACTACCAACACCTACTGAATGACACAGCAGTTTCACACTGACCTCGCCCCACTTTTAGTAAAAGTATTTCCTTTTTTTATCCTAAGCCAAATTATCAGAAAATGTGTCCATTACACAAATGATTTTTGGGGTAAAGAAAAAACAGAACAGTTATCCTAATTAAACTGAAAAATGAAATTCCTAAACTTTGATAATGCAACATTAAATTTAACCAAAACCGTTTAGAAAACAGGATTACAAATTAACGAAAGCGGCAACATCATAAATACTGTCTTTAAAAACGGATTATATATAAAGTTTGACAATCACAAGAACTGTTACCTAACCACATGCGCCCATCCCCCACACCAAGGTTACAAATACCCTACAATGTCACTGAAACAAAGTAACAATAAATGCATCCAATGTTAAATTTAACTTAACTTGTTACAATTTTAACACTAAACAAGTTTAAAAAGAAAAAAACTATAAATAAAAAAAAGGAGTTAAATAACCTCAAAAACAGAACTACTTGTTTGTAAAGTATGACATAAAAACCTTAAAATAAAAACAAACACAAATGTCGCCTGGTAAATCCCCAAATGATGCGAAAACCTTTCTTCAAATTATCTTCTCGTCCTCCACCTCGATACTTTAAACCAACACATTTCCCTCAAACATGTCCGCCTTCTCCCCCATTCCCTGGGCCGGGTGGGGGAGGGGAATCATGTGACAAGATAAGCTTTGGCGCAGCTGTTTATCAAAAGTTGAACACGTGGCATCGCGTTAAAAAAAAAAAAGGTAATAAAACGAATCCAATACACACTCCTCCGATAAAAGTCCACGCCGTCCCCAAGTCCTGTGCATTTTTACAAGATATGTTTCTCAATGTAGTGGATAAGGAGGCCAAAACTCACGAACAAAGAGCATACTTTGAGCTACATTTCCCTCGACCCCGATTGGCCAAGCTTGACCACGTGACAAAAAAACGAACGTAGGGTTATTTAACCTGCTATATCCAAATCTCCTCTATCTCAATCCATCTGTGATCGTAATTATCCATTAAAGCTCATGTGTTGTTTCTTGGTTTGTCTCAAAGGGTCTCAGAAATGTCTGTTTTCTCCAGATGACGGTGGCTGTCGATCGCGTCTGTCTGTTGCAGTACGAAGCATGGCGCATGCGTCCCATCCATGAAGACGCATTTGACTACGACGCACTGAGAATGTAAGTGGCTGATCCAAGAGCAGTTTCGAGATTCTCATATAATAGTTGCAGTTTTTAGTGTGACCAAGGGGGGATGAAGGCTGCAGAAGAGCTGACGACTACTTGTTTCCAGGCTTAAGCATTAGTAATGAGTAAACCACACCACTTGGTTTTAGTGCTTCCTGCAAGAAAAAGGATTTGAGAGTAGAATAAGCCACTATCTATCTATCTATCTATCTATCTATCTATCTATCTATCTATCTATTTTCTCATATTTGGGGTGGGTGGTGTAACCCAGAGTGATTTTTGAAGGATGATAATGAAAGACCTATACAAATAAAAAACTTTTTTATTTTTTCAATACATGTTTTTATTATTTTATAATTTTCAGAACAAAACAAGAAAACTCAAGGCTCGTTTTGTGTGCAAAGCAGATTTTCAGACAAAGATATGTACTTTCACCCCTTGCCCCAAGCACAGAAAAAAACAAAAAACAAATAAATAAAAAATGAATAAGATAATAATAACAGACCTTTGACTCAAAAAGACATGACACATGTCAAAAAGTAAGATTGGCAAAGACAAAGGAAAGAAACAAACAGACAAACAAAAAGCAGAGAGACATGAAGAACGCACGAGAAGTGATGTTGGATTTGTCATCTCTCATGTAGTTCTAGGCACCGTTTTTTTCCACTCTGAAGGGTACTGGCCTTTCAACAGTGTATGTTTGAGATCTGAAGGTAAATAATTCAGAACAGGATGCCAGATCTTAAGGAATGAGTCTTCATTGGAAAATACATTTTCTTGAAATATAAACCTAATACATTTTAAGGCCAGATACAAATTGCTTTCTTTCTGCTTCTAGTGACACATTTTTTATTAGAGCTGTGATTGCCTTTTTTAAGAACACAGCAGCAGTGACCTCCTGGATGCTTTTGTAGTAGATCATCATAAAATGCCATCTATTGTGCCCTCTCAGATGAAATCATGTGATAAAATGCAGTTGCAGGATCTCTTCCAGTGAATCAACATAAACAAAGTTATCTCTGGATGCCCTTCCAGTACTTAAATAATAGATAAAGTGTCCTATTAAGTCCTACTTATATCTGTCTCAGTATGTAGAAATTAACCCTCCACTGTGGTTATCAGGGCCTTGAAAAACTATTAAATTCTGTAGTTAGATTTCTAGTCATGCTTAATTTTTTCACACATACCCCTTAGAGCAACAAACATTTTGTTATATTCTTCATATGAGTATGTTTTTCCAGTGCCAAGCTGTTGAGTTATAACCCACTGTTGTATGTGTGGTTTTGCACGGATGGGATTAGACATAATGTCCAGGTCTTTAATTAGAATAAATAATAGCATATGATATGTTTGGTTCCTGTTCACAGTGTGAAAACAGGCTCCAACTTGAACATCCTGAAACGGCAGATAGGGGAATCGCAGGGAGAGAGGGAGGGAGGGGTTGGAGGATTACATCAGAATCAGCCTCCTGTGACTCATCAGCTGGGCTCTTTCTCTCTCATACACAATACACAAGCTCTCTCTCTCTCTCTTTCTCTTCCCCTCTCGGTGTGTCTCTCTATTTTTTCAGTGCTGGGCTGCATCCACTCGTCACATGATGACAATAAGTCCAGAGATGGTTGCCAAGAAAGCGCTCCCCCTCACAACTCCTCAGTACTAAGTCATAGGTATCACACATTTTATTAATCTATTAAACTGGTTTGCTAATGTCAGAAATAGAAAAACATAAAGTTACTGGTTGTTAACATATCGTGAGGTTGCCCTCTTGACAGAACTCGCTGTAAGACTCTGCCTCAGCCTTTTTACTCCGTCTCAGCAAACCATCCCTAGCAACAGCAGTTCCTACCAGAGCTTAAGCATGCAGAAGTTTTCAGGAAATACAATGGAAATTGATTGAAACGTTCTTATTTGGTGGTGGTGGTGGTGGTGTTGTGTTTGGAACATCCCATCTTGAACAGAAACAGTGGGTCTTATGGGAGAAGATCATTTTTATGGTATCATCTAATCTAATGCTGACAGAGCATCACACTTTAATGGTGTTTTAACAGATGCTTTTCTGTTTGCTGTTTTCTGAACGTTCAAAGCTCATGGGTTCTGGAAAGTGAGAGTATAACCACAGCTGTTTAATTATGCAGTCATGCAAAATGAGTTGTAAATGTGTGAACCTGAGTAGGAACACTTCATTTTACTCTCAAAGAGGAGCAGATACTGAGAGATGCGTGATTTCCATCTGAATGGAGGTGGATTTTCTCTTCTGTGAGGTTGGCGTAGAGTGAGGGAGAAGAGTATAAAATAAAGATGTTATGTGGTATCATGTATGTACGATGTATTTACGGGTATCCCTTATTTAATTGCATTAGGGCAGCCGCTGTGCAACCAGCCACCTTCTTAAGATGAGCGCATGAAAACAACAAAGGTAATCGTTAAAATGGAGATGAGATTAACATGCTTTTTAATCCTAATCTCTTCGTAGCATATGTCTGCGCCTTTGTAGTTGTATTGAAGTGCTCTCAAAGTATTTGAAGTGCAACACATGAAGTTGATTCAATGTTAACAGTGGAGCAGCAATGGAGAGAGAACATGAATAGGAAATAAGAAAAACAGAGTAACACAGCATAGATAGACACAAATAGACGGAGAGGAATCTGTGTGTGTGTGTGTGTGTGTTTGTTTGTACACTAATATCCCAAGCTCTCAGGTGTGAAAGTCTGGCTTCCTCTCCTGTTGTGTCCCATCTCCCAGCCTGTTTATCTCATCTAATAATAATTATGTTGAAATGCTGAGTCAGCATTTCAACATATTGTTATTCATTAATAATAATCTACAGGATGATGTTCACAAAAATCAAAGAGGTCTCTGTAAGTGATTGACTGTTTCTCGTATCCTGTCTGATTTTTTTTTTAATGCAGTAACAATAGCAAATATGATTTGATACTGAGGGGAAATCATTGTTATCTGAAGGTAGTTACATGTAGGACAAAATAATTCACTGTTTTCCTTAATCTCAATGGATGAATACAGGTGTAATCCAGGATTTCATGTCTAAGGAATTCCTTTCTTTTGAGATATCACTTTAATGACGCTAGCGTTAAAATATGGGTTTAAAATGATCGGAAATATGTTAAAATTAAAAAGGAATATATTTGAATAAAAGTGTTGATATGTGTCAGTGAAGACCAATGAAGTCCTCATTTAAGACACAACTGCCTTTTTTCAGGATGGATGTCATTAAGACCAAAGCAAGTCCGGCGTACCACCCCTGCTGTTGATTGGATCAGGATTTAGCAGACAGTGTCAAATACTGCTTCCGAGCACACAGATTATCTGGAACCTGGTCCCGGAATTAAGATTACTTTTAGCTAAGGTTGATCTTCTGATTGGGGATTCACTCCTAATTAGTAAAAGCTTGATGAAAGAACATCTGCCCAGATGATATGGATAAGGAGTTGTAATATGATGCTTTAAGAATTTTTTTTATTTTTTTATCACCAAGTATTTTACTGTATGAACATAAAAAACACATTTCAGTACAAAGGTTAAAGGCTCCATCTAGTGACCATTCCAGGTTCCAACCACAGACTATTTAGTTTCAACCTCTCAGTTTATTGACATTTGTTGTGTTATGTCGCCACCTAGTGGCTACAATGTCCTGATGAGCTACAAAAGGGAAGAAAGTGTTGTGTGCAGTTTAACTAAATGGTGGGGAATTTAATTTAGTGTGCATCACTGCTGTAAGTAGGTTTGTGGCATTAGCTATAGTTCAGTTGTTCATTTTTCTCAAGATGTAAACACACTCATAACTACAGTAGTGCTTCTCTCCAGCTAATGTTAAATTAGTTCAACAGGTTAGTAGTTCTCACTATGTGGGTTTTACAGGGTTATAATAAATAGTTAAATCAAAGCTTAAAAAAAAACACTCAATTAGCATTAAAGCTAAATATACTATGTGAGCAGCAGCAGCTTACATACATTTTTCCTCACTATCCTATTTCAACTCATTCCATTCTTTGTTTTTACCCCTTGGTGGCGCTAAAGATCCATCATTGTGTCTTTCACAGGTTCACCAAACAAAGGTGTTACAGGAAATCATGTGGTTTCCTGGCGGCTTAATGGTGAAAATGCCTGATATTTTTTATTGAGGTGCTGTTGAAGCTCTTTACAACTCTGTTTAAGTAAATTATGTCGCAGCAAGAGACTCCTGACACGAGAGAATATGACTATTAGTGATAACTCAGATCTATACGTTTTTTTATCCTAAATCAAAAGTTTGGTGAAGAGAGAGGCTGTCCTGCTTCTGAAAAGCCTCAGTCATAGAGGCTGAGACCATAAACTAATATCCAGGGTTTGACTCAGTCCACTACTCCTTTCTCCTATAACATTTCAGCCCATAATATATACATGAAGGCAAATAATACCCCAATAAATTATTTTTAATAAGGACAGACTTGAAAAAAATTGTAAACCTATAAGACAAATACAATGTTCCTCGTGGTGTTTTTTTCTTATAGATACTACATTTAAAAAATCTTTTAAAATATATTTGTGTACAAGTAGTCACATCTTATGATAGTGAGTACAGGTGCTCTGTAGAGTTCACAGTACTTTTTATGTGAATGATGTGGTACTGTAGCTTCACAGTTGCCTTCCCTCACTCACACCTGTGGTTTCCTGTAATAGGCACAGCCTGGTAAGTGGGATTGTGGCAGAGGTGGGTAGAGTAAACCGAAACAGTACTCAAGTAAAAGTACTGTTATTTTCTAATGAAGTTACTCAAGTAGAAGTAAGAGTACTCATAGAAATAAATACTTGAGTAAGAGTTAATAAGTGCCTAAAAAAAAACTACTCAAGTAGTGAGTAACTTGTGAGTAGTATCATATATAAAATTATACTGTATTGGAAATGCTAATAACAATGTGAAGTACACACTGCCTTTAATAAAGTGACATAAACAGGAAAATGCCAAAATGAATGCTGTTAAGCATGGTTTACTTTCAAACATTAAAGAAAGAGAAGCTGCAATGTGCACAAACTAATGTACCCACTTTCATTTTTTAAAACAAGCTGAAACTTCAAACTGTGCCTGATATGTCATCAGAACTCCAGAACATCAATACTCCAACATTACAATAAAAAATGCATCTATGCCTTCCACACTTTCTTTTTTAACCTTTAACTTATTTTCAGTACATCTTACTGAAAAACATAATTTGAAAGTACTAAAACAACTTGGAAGTGTTTAAAAAGGTCATGAACTCAGTCCTGAAGAATCTCTCTGAGGTGACTGTTGAGCTTCAGAAGCAGCTGTTTTTATTAGCATGCTACATTACTGCTCTCATAAGTTAGTTTAGATTACTTTCCAACATTTCTAACATGCTTTTAAGATTTAATATTAACCAGTATGATCCTTAGCTTACCTAACTGATACCTAACTGTAACATGCTTTTAAGATTTAATATTAACTAGTATGATCCTTAGCTTACCTAACTGATAACTAACTATAGCATGCTTTTTAGATTTAATATTAACCAGTATGATCCTAAGCTTACCTAACTGATAACTCACCATGACATGTTTTTTAAGATTTAATTGTTCTATAAGCTCAAGATTTCCACCGTATAGACAAAGTAAGCATCGCATAATGTGACTGTTTCTCCTTCTCGTCATTTAGAAGTTATGAGAGAGTCTGGATGTTGGGTACAGGGTAAACATGTTCCTCCAAAGGGGACGCAGGTATAACGCAGCCTCTCTCCCCAGCTGGAGGTGGAGGAGGGGGCGGAGCTACTTCTCCGTTCATCCAGTGTTGAGGCTATTTATAGCTCTGGATCAGAAGGAGCTGCGTGAGAGATGGCTGAGTATAAAACATAAAATGAAGAAAAAAATGAACGGTAAAAGTAGCGACTGGACAGCCCAATGTAACGAAGTAAAAGTGCATATTTTTTAACACAAATGTACTTGAGTAGGAGTAAAAAGTACTCTGCAAAACAAATACTCTCAGAAGTACAATTTTTTGAAAAAGTACATGTAACGGAGTAAATGTAACTCGTTACTACCCACCTCTGGATTGTGGTTTCTTGGTGTGCACACTCCACCAGGTACTCTGCACTAATGATAAATAACAGAATATAAGCCAGACTAGCAGTCAATAAATATCTGAACATACTTGAATATGAAATGTGAATTGAAGTCTGCAGAGAGTCTGCAGAAATAGTACACAGGCACAAAAAGAACACAAAATTGACCAGCCAGGGTGGGATGAGATAGAAGAATGACACATTGTGGAGGGGATTGTAATTCTACTGCAGACACTTTGCCATTTCATTAAAGTGCCATACTGCCTCGTACTTTCTGCTATTAAAAGAAAACTAACTAAGAGATTGGGAAACGCATACAAAAAATAAAGCAACATCAGATATGTGATATTGCATTTAATACAATTGAACCCTGATTATCTCTCTAACCTCAGACAAGCTTGTTGGGGTGAATTATACACCAATGGGACCAGGGGCAGAGTTTAAAATAAGGGACTTTAAGCAGTTCTTTGCTTTCAAAATTTTGTTTCCTGAGGAGGGATCTGTTGACATGTTAGAAGAGTTTAGTATATATTAACTGTTGTGCAAGCACAGCCAAGTTTTAACAACAACCTTCTAAGTTCATTTATTTCATTCTGGCTACTGCATGTCTAATAACAACACAATCTATTCTATTATTTCTTTTTACCACTTGAGGGCACTCAAGACCCATCATTGTGTCTTCTAAGGACTACAAGCAGCCAAGTGCCAGTTCACCAGATGGGTGAGCTCAAGGAAATCACATGGTTTATTGGCTACAGTGAAAATGCCTGAGATAGGCACATCAGGATGTTGTTGCTGTTACCTTTGCCATTTATCCCAGCTCTGTTTGAAGTGAATGATGTCATTCCTGAAGAGAATTTGACTGCAGTAGTGTTAGCTATAATCAAGTTTTCAAATTTCTAATACTGAACAACAGTTTGGTGAAGAGAGGTAATGACCTGGCACTGAAATAAACCTAAATCCCCTCTAACGGCCCTTTTTTAATGTTATCTCTTTAATTTGAACCTTCTGACGAACTATCCAGGACAGATCTGATACAGTATTTCTGAGAACTGATGCAATGCTAAGTCAACCACAGTTTTGATTTTATAAAAAAGGTTTTTATGGAGATTTCTCAAGGCTCTGCCTGCAGGAGTCATTTACAAGCTTGTTGTTTCATATAGATCTGCACAAAAGAGTTCAAACAACACATTCTCACTGCCCAAAGAGCTTAAAGAGCTGCTACATAAAACCTTGCTGATAACCCTTTCTCTAACGTGTGCCTTATTTGGTTGATCTCGCTAGATGGCACTCAAAGGTAATGATTCCACCTTCTGCAGAGTGTCTACAAATCTGCTTGACTCTCGTTTTCCAAGAAGTCACATGGATTCTGGTAAATGTACCAAATACAACCAGCCGGGGTGCTGTTGCCCTGATTAAAAGCTTTATCATAGATCAGGTCAGTAAAGTATTTTCAGCTGACACAAGATCAGTTTTGGCTCACCCAGTTTTGTACTTCCGTGTCTAAAACTGGCGTCAGATCAGCTTTTAGTGTCACAAACAGGGACTTTCCTGAACACTGAAGGAGGAGTGCTCGATTGGGTGCTTTTGTTTCTCGATGATGAATAGAGGAAACCCCATAATTAACTGCTCTGAGTCTGATTCGTTAAAACTTAGCCGCCATAAATGTTGTGATGCCACACTCCCCAGGGAAGTTGGGGGATTCACAAAAAAGACGGGGGATTACCTTCTTATAAAACAATACAAAACAGGGCCTGCCTCAACTGACAATGACTGCAGGCATACGGTACCTTTTATGCAAGCAAACAAAATATTTACCTGTTTCATGTGATGCTTTTGAATCACTTAACTCTCCAAGATCAGTTACAACATGATACTGGCAAGGAAAATGAAACACCCTGTCTGTAGTTTTCTCTTTCATTTAATTGTATTCAATGCAAACTCATTTTTCATGAATCAGTCAAACAAAAGTAGATGAGGTGTAGAGAAGAAGCTACACTGGTGTCGTGTTAGTTAGGCTTTCTGCTGCATGAGTTCCTGTATTACTTTTGCTCTAAAGAGAAGAAGAGAAGCAAGTGTTACATTACAGAGACACTTTTCTACAGTTACGCTTTCCCTCTTGAAATAACTCCCTTTTGATTGAAGGTTTAACTAACTAGTAGATCTGGTGGGACAGAGAGCAACATAAATTTGACTCAATTCTTATAAGATTTTACTTTAATTGTGTTTCACATCTCACCTAATGGGATTCCTACTCTCATGACTCAGTAACTGAGGCAGTTTTAGGTCAGTATTTATCATGATGGCTTTAGTAACTTTGTATATATGCTCAAGTACTGCACTGGAACACAGTTTTGACACAGGAAAACGTAAATATTTGCCATTTTATTGTATTTATATCATATTACTGTTATATTTTTATGGACTATACAATCATTTCTTACATTACACTAAATAAAAAAATAGAAAAATACATTATCTAAAAAACTAATTTCTAATAAAAAAGATATCTCAAAATAAAACTCTTAAAACAATATTTATCTAACAGAATTAACAGTTTAAAAATGTCCAGTATAATAATCTATAGGGCACACAAGCCAGATGGTACTGAAAACACTACAAAGGGAGTAATATATCAGAATAACTGAGTATTTTCGAACTGCTTTATCGGTATTATTACTGAAGCAAAGCATCATTATTCTCAAACACAGCATATTTGCAGGAAGTCTGGCCCTTTGATGTCGTTAAAACATGTTTTAAGATATCCTACAAGGGCAGGTGGAAGGGCTTGATATCCTGTAACTGAAAGGACATCAGTTTAATCATCACAAATGTTTAAGTATCTCCATCACTCACATGTGTGTCTGTGGTTAAGACCACTAAACCAAATGAGCAAACTAGTCTGGAAGAGATCAACACTTAACAATCCTGAATGTTAATAAAGAAATAACAGAAGAGTATCCTTAGACTCCACTTTTTACCGTATGACAGACAGTGTGCCAGATGCTAAATATGACATCTAATATTTTACCACAGACAGCTCCTTAAATGGAAAACAAGAAGCTGATAATGTAAAAGGTAGGTGAATGCTTTCAGTCACAAGACTTTGGGTTTGGCTGTTGTTTGGCTGAGTCAGGCACAAGCCAAGCTCAAAACACAATAAAGAGAGAAAGTGAAAGAAAGCTAAGAGGGGACTTTCCAGCCTGGCAGCGTGGTGCTGCAGTAGTATGGTGCAGAACTGGTTAGGCAAACACTTCTTGGCACATCCACCCAACCACACACACATGTACAGTATTTCCAAATGCAGACTGAGGTTTAAAGATGCACACGGATAATTCATGTACACCACCGTGGCTGACAGAGCGAAAGAGTCACTATATCATATTTAATGTGCAATAATGTCCCATGATTCTAACAGTCAGTAGACGCTGCCGGCCATTTTACATCTATGCTTTTGGAGCGCTCCCCTAAGATGGTGGCGCTTTTGACATTTGCACTCCCATTTTGTCCCCTCCTACTTTTGTGACCTGCAGGTGGCGAACAACAACTGATGAGGACAGGCGAGTGAACTGATGTGATGAGTCACTGTGTCTGATCAACCCTGAGTCTCTGAGCAGAAATGGTTTAGTGTTCAGCTGGACCAACTCATGCAAAATCTAAATTTCACACACAGAGGAACGTAACCTTCTGATGAAGGTCAAGCATTATTGTAGGATGATCCAAAGGCATTTTATTATTTCTTTCCTTAATGACAGCAATAGGTACTGTACATTTTAAGGTCAGGCAGGAAGAATTTGGTGTGACACCGGTGTCTTCTGTCAAGTCATTCCCAAAATTTTTGTTTTCCTTTTCATTCATTTATTTTTCTGTACTTCAGACCTTCATTTCCTCACCTGTCCTGTAGATGCCCTTTGTGTATTTCCAGCAAGCCAATCTAATCCTCTCATCCACCATGCACACCTTGTTTATTCATTCTTATTTGAATATCATCACCTGATGATCACCTGATGGGCTGTTTATTCTCAGCAGTACAGTCAGAAGTTCTGTTTCTTAAGAAAATCTCCTTTAACTTGACATATTTTCAATGTATACAACAACAGTAATGTTGGGGCACCTGCCCCAAATACTGAGCCTATAGTCCTTGTTGCAGTGATCGCTCTCTTCAGGGTTTTGCTGCATGTCTCCTCCCTCTCTCTACCCATCACATTTCCTGTCTTTCTTCATAGTCCTATCATTAAAGGAAGTAAATGCCTAAAGAATAATTACAAAGTTAGGTTTTTTTCTGTAGTATTCTAATTCCAAAAGGTGAAGTGTGCAGCTTCTCCTGCCGTTTGGTCTGAATCGACTTGCTCCTTGGCGTTAGCAGTAACGTGCAAATTTTAGACACAAAAACCTTTACAGGGTATTTGACAGAAAAAAAAACATCCTGCACTTAAATCATGAAATGAAAGGGAAACATGCAAGCTTGTCTGAACCACGTGACTTCAGCCACCATTTTGAAGATTTCACAAAATGGTGATGGTTGCTGCCTCGGCTCAGCCTAACTTTTGCCGATAGAGGGAGTTGGTGTTTTTCAGCATCATGCTGCAAATCGCCTCTACAGTACATTTGGTGTTTATGACGCATAACAGCAGGCAACCTTCCAAATAGCTTCAGTGCCAAAAAATGAAACATGCTGCGCAACAGGGACTTTCCAGTTCAATCAAACAATAAACCCAACTCTGTAATGTTAATGCACCACCATCAAAGGCAGTCATAGGGCGCGAAACCAGAAGTCTTACAGAGACTAAAAAACACAGATGACAAAGCTGTTATATACATATGCCATTTTTATTTGATTGACTTTGTGATCTGCATCCTTTAACGCCCCCTTAGGAATCAAGGCAATCGAATTAGGCTTATAATAACGTTTAAATTACTGGTGAAAACCCAATTATGTGTACAGAAACAAAATTGCTGATTTCCACCACATCCTTGTAAGAACATAGGCAAAATGTCTTCAAAACATTTGTACTTTAAATTTGGACAATTTATGAATGTGTTTGGAGACAGTACTCTGTAATTATACAACCCAAGGCTTGAAACATTTGAAAATATTTAATGTTTGATGGTACTCTGGCTAGATTCAACTGAAGTCACTGTACACGATCAAGAGTCTTGATAATATTGATCAATGTTTAATTTGGGTTATACTCATAAAGCAACCTTTGGACACAATGATTATAAATACAGGTTTATGGTGTCAGACTTTTATTATCCTTGACAAAACAGCAGAACATGAAATGAAAAAATACAAAAGAGATACATTCCACTCAAAAATGGAATGAAAGCAATTTACAGCACCTTTATTTATTTTTTCATTTAAAAGGACCGTGCATATTAATTAACATTTTTGTACATATGCCAGAATTAGCCAAAAGGCTAGTTTACATCGTAGTCCCTTGCCAGATGTTAAAGAGGCTCCCTAAAAAGATCAAGATTTAACAAAAAATGAAGTAAAATAAAATGAAGATACAAAAGGGAGCGGAGAAATCAAAACACAAACCAAAAAAAAGAAGAAAAGAGAAACAGAAAAGAAAACTACAAATAGCACAATACAATTAAAAATGACTTACAGCTACATAAGGAGATGACATGACAGTCTTTGAGAAAGTGGCCATGGACATCAGCAGAATAAATAAGACAGGTGTGTTTCATTAAGAAATAAAGCAGATTTTTGGCCTGCATGTTTTGAAGTTCAGAAATGTCTGAAAAAAAATGGTTTTATATCTAAACAAAATATTTACATGAACTCCAGCTTCCTCTCTCATACTGTTTACCAGGTTACTGAGTCATGTTCCATCATCATACAGAGCATCAGCTATCACTGCGGTGAGTCTCCATCTCTTTGTGTTTGAAGTAGCCCCCCTTCATGTCCATCAGCTCCTGGTGAGTCCCTCGCTCCTGAACTCTGCCCTTACCGATAAAAACAATCTGATCTGCCTTTTCGATGGTCTTGAGCCTGTGAGCGATCACCAGCAGGGTCTGGTTGGGACAGTTAGCCAAAGCCTGCTGAACCTGTGAATTTAATGAGAGAAATATTATTGGTCTATATTAAAAAAACACTTTTTCATATGATAGCTTCACCAGACTGATGCAGCTTTGCACTTCAGTAGCTCCGTTCAGAAACAATGTCTTGACTGTTTCATGACTTTGGAGAATTAAAAGCATGCCAGTAATTTAACGGATGGATTAGATAAATGCTGTGTGGAAAGATTGTCTGACCACTAAGATTTTCTTTCTTCTTTGTGTTCTGGGCATTACAAACATAAATCACTGATAGCTGTCCATCAGGCCTTCTCTAGCTAGAACAGACATTATGTTTGTTGGAATATCTTCAAATGCAGCACCTATTCAGTGAATCTATGATATAGTGACTACATGTTTTTTCACTTACTGTTGGGGTTATGAGTGAACACTAGAACATTTGGGGTTTCATTAACTCTAAGTCTTCTTCAACTTGTGGTATCAAACCTGATTCAGAGATTTACATCCCTTAATGACACACAAAGTTACCTTATTTTCACTCTCTGTGTCCAGTGAGCTGGTTATTTCATCCAGAATGAGGACCTGTGGCTGTCTGACCAAAGCTCGAGCTATGGCGATCTGCTGTTTCTCACTCTTGGATAACTGTCCGCCACCTTCGCCCACCTCTGAAAAATCCAAAACAGAGTAGTATGATTAAAAATATTGCCAGATACAAAAGATATGGAGGTGTAATAAATCAAGTATAGAGCTGTGGTCAACACAAACCAATAAAGTATTTTACATGTGCATTTAGCCTTTATGCACAAACAGAATCAACATACATGTTGAACATACAAGAATGAAAACAAAAAGGAATGTTTTGTCAATCTAGCTGCATCAACACACCTCAAACACACCAGGCAGGTTTTTATGCAGGCACACAGCCATGTAAAACAGCATACCAACTGGTTGAATGAGATTACCTGTATCGTAGCCTTTCTCCAACTGCATGATGAAGTCATGGGCGTTGGCTTTACGAGCTGCTTCCTGGATTTCATCCAATGAGCAGTCAGCAAGTCCGTAGGCAATGTTGTCTCTGATGGAGCCAGAGAAGAGCACGGGTTCCTGGTTCACCACAGCAATCTATTGAACACAAGTCCCATTAGCTCGACTGAACAGTATCTCATAGAAGCTCACAGCTTCATTCACACTCAGATCTTTGGAGACAGTTAAATTCAATAAAAAATACAGACTTTTTTCAGTGGTATGAACTTAATGTTTAACATGTGTCAGTGCTGTAAACCTTAGATTCCCTTGAAACAGACAACCTATCATACCTGTTACTCAATATTCACCATGTGTCTTGATTGAGCTCTACTTTGATCTAAAAAGGCTAAAATATTGAATTCTGATTTTTACTTACTTTTTATGATAGTTTATTTACAAAATTGCATGTGTAGATAAAAAAAACAGTGGTAAGACATATATAAGACAGCAGTTATTTGGGACAACAAAGTATGGTGTACATCACTTAAAAATGGCATATAGATTACAAACCTTCTTGTGGAGGAAACGGTGCTCATATGATTTCAGTGGTTCATTGTCCAGTAGGATTTCTCCATCCTGTGGCTCATAGAATCGCTCCAGCAGACTCACACAGGTGCTTTTTCCATCTCCAGATGGACCCACAAGTGCCGTCATCTGACCCGACTTTAGCTCCAATGACAAGTCCTGAAACAAGGAGGCACACGGTTTAAAGGAAGTTACACTACAAAATACATTTTACTGCTTTTTTCCCTATTCTTATAAACCTGTCTACCTTTAAACCTCACCTGAAGCACTTTTTTGTTGGGGCAAGCAGGATAGGCGAAGTTGACACCACAGAAGCTGACGTTTCCTCTCAGCTGATCAGGTTTGAGCGTGCCCTCTGTGCTCACCTGCGGTTTCCGGTCCAGGTATTCAAACACTTTCCCTGCAGCCCCCACTGAGTTCAGCATGTCACCGAAGATGTAGGTGAGGGTCTGGAAAATGTAAGTTATAGCCAGACAGTCAGACTTTTAGTTTGTACAATCTATAAATATTTTCAGTAATCTTTGATTGATAATTTCAAAACAGACACAATATGTTCTAAATATTCTTAACGCGCTGAGACAATAGAAAAGCCTTGCAGGGAAAATAAAAGATGAAATTGTCTTCCATCTTTCAACAATAACAAAAAAGCATTAAATAAAAAATAATCATAGTTTTTCATTGTTTTCCACAACCCAATTATACATAGCATGCCCTTTTTTCTCTTCTGTTTATGCACATGTACTGCATCCTGACCTTTCTATGAGTGTGATATGCTATAGGCTCAGTTTCCTTTGCCTAACTGCAGAACTATTTGTTAACTAACTTAAAGTTGACACTTTTAGATGCTTGCAATCACCACCGCCTAACAAAAATTCACAGAGTATCATGGCGTACCCTGATGTTGTCTCCAAGGTCTGACTGGTACAGCAGGAAGGAAACCAGGTTTCCAGTCGTCATCTGTCCACCCTGGATAAACAGCCTACCGTAGTACAAGATGAAGACCTGCATGCCCAACCCTGTCACCTGTAACAACAAAAACACAGACACAGAAACACACACATTCAAACACACACACAGAAACAAATCTTTTTAAGCAATGTGATATGTAAATGTTTTGTAGAAAACGTCCTCATCTCCACACAATTCATCATACAAAAAAATAACTTCTCACCCGCCGTGCGAGCAGATAAACAGCACTGATAATGTCTCGTTTGGTCTTGAGCCTGTGTGTGTCCATCAGACAGTTGTCATATCGACCAGCCTCATGTTTCTCTGTGTTAAAGCTCCGAACAACGCGAATACCGGACACTGCCTCATTGACAGCTTCATTTGCCCGGGCAATTGAATCCTGCACTGCGAGAGACAACCGCTGAGGGGGGAAGAAGAAGAAAAGAAAATTACATTTTGTACTCAGAACTTCAGAACCTCAAAAGACAGTTTAATTTACGAGGCAGCAAGATGTGTGCAACAAATGCTGAAGTAGTAGTTTTCTGTTTTTGAGAGTCATTTGTCTTTTTACAAACCTTCAAATAGACCTTATAAGTTATTATAAACAGTAACTTGAAATGTTAAAAATTACAGAGTTATAGTTTCTTGGTCATGAAAAGCACATACACACAAGTCTGCAGGCTTTAATATCTAACACACCTTACTTTACAGCCTTTACCTGGTAGTGTGTGTCATAGATGACCTGGATGAGACCTGTTAATGGCGTCTCCATCAAAACGAGAAACGTGAGCTTCCATGAAAGATTCATCATCAGAGAGATCATGCCCATGGTTTTGATGAATGTCCTCAGCAGCACATTGACATTCAGGCACACTGTTCTTCCCATCAGGTTAGTGTCTCTAGATAACCTGGCTGTGATTTCACCTACACAGAAAATAATAAATCAGAGTTATGTCTGTCCTGCAATGGTATACCTCTCCATGCTATTTGGTTCTGCCCTGTTTGTCTTTACTTTTCGAAAATGTATATTCTGTTTATAAAGCATTCTTACCTGTCTTTACAGTCTCAAAGAATCCAATTTCCTGTTTGGTCAAAGCCCCGAACAGTTTGACTTTCACCCTGCATGTGAAGGCGCTGATGGCAGAAAGTAAGAGGCCCCCTCTGCAGCCTGCACTCACAGAGCTAAAGAATCAATCAATCAAACAATCAAAGAGGAAAGTCAGTTACACTTTACAGTCAAGCCACACAACACATGCTTGAGGATGTATGTCGAGGGACTAATACCTTCCCAGAGAGAAGAGGCCCATATAGAGCAGTGCAGATTTGAATGCAGTGTGCTGGTACTGACTGCCCAGGATGTCGATGACTCTTCCAGTGTAGAACGGGATGAACATCTCACCTGTGAAGAGACAGACACACAGGTATGCATAATGAGATACACACAGATGATGACACATCTGCAGGGCAAATTAACATTACATTTTTATTATCACCATCATCATCATCATCATCATCACTGAGGAAATAATTACTTTTGCTGCTGTTTCTAAATGATAAGTTTAAGTATCAGCTAGTGATGAAATTTAAATGTCTGTCTTGTGTGTGATCATTGCTTATAACTAACCAACATTAAATTCTTATTCCTTGGTATCACTACAGCCATATTTTATATAGAGAATAAAATAAGCATCATCCTCCTCCTCCTCCTCATCATCATCATCAGTGTACTTACAAAGAACAGCCAGCGTTAGGAACACAACTCCTCCTATCAGCCGTAGATAGTCGGGTCTGTACAGGTACAGGACCCTCAGAAGCAGAACTCTGGCTTTTTGCTTCTCTTTACCGTCGGCTGCATCATCAGTGTCCGGGATGGTTGTTTCCCAAAACAAGGCAGCAGCCAGCGACGCTCCGGCGCACAACAGCCAGCAGCGCATGTCCGCCAACACGCCGCATTGTGTCTCCTCATTATAAAGCACTTTGGTCCCGGTCTCAAGCACAGCCGGCAGTAGACTGTGCGCCACTATAACACGAATCAGCAGCGGTTTGGGGACCCCGAGACCGAGGAGGGTCACGGAAGTTAGTGCAAAACACCGGAGAGCCGCGGAAACCCAGAGACGCGCAAGATGCCCAAAGGCGAGAGACACTTGACATCCCGATGCGTAAAATAAGGACAGGTCCACGCAGGCTGCTGCTATCAGAGTACCAGCTTTACGCAGGACTGTTTCTGTGTTGCCTGCCATTTTACAGCCACACTCGTCCTCGTATGACCTCTTCTGCCGTGAGGACCAGTGTTTAAGTTTTCATCCACTTTCAGTTTCGTTTTCTGATCAGACAAGGGGATTCCCTGAAATCTAAGAGCTAGAATATTAGAAGGATCCTCAAACTGAATGTTTAAACATGCGACTGATTTTGATTTAAAATGTCTCCCGATCGTTATCTAATTGCACTTGTAAAATACACTAACATTGTTTAAGACAGGATTCTTACATAGGACTCAAAACAGCTTTGAATGAAATTAATCTGCATGGTTCACAAGAAGAGAAAACAGAAAACATTTTTCAAAATGAGATTTTATTTCATTTTAAATTCCACACATTAAACAAAAAAGCATGTGCGAGTGTCTCTACTGTGAGAGTGTACAAAGCAGTCAACGTGTCCAGTGTCAACAGATGACAACAATCAACAAGTAATCTTAATCTTACAACTGGGACAAAAACACTCAAGTTAGAAATCAAATGTCACAATGTGCTGTGGTTGTGCAACAAATCTGACTTTCACTTTTTGTTGCAGTGTTTGACCGACTGAGTACTTCACACAGTTTACTGCATTTCCCTACAAGAGAAAGTACATGAATGCTTGAATGGGTCTACAGGTTTTGTCAAAGATGCAAATGTAGTTTAAGTTTTTACTCGCCCACTCAGTACCAGTGAACTGTAAGTTGACGGAAAAATAAGTCCTGCAGCAAATGTATTGGCTTTAAGTGTCCTTGTGTGACCTTGATGTGTAAGAAAGAGTCCTCTTGAAGCTGTCCTAAACCTATTTCAGGTTGTGCTTTGCAAACATTTAATATCCCACTATTGAGACAATCATCCTCTTTTATATTCTTAAGTGTTGAATGATGGGCTACAAATATGTTCAGCTGCATCAAAAGGTGTTACTGTAAAAATAAGGAAAACAAATACATAATTGTATCCAGAAAAATAGTGTCTCTGCAGACGGGAAATGAAAAAAACTGTGTGATGATCACTGATCAAAGAAGGTGGGTAAGTCATTTCCTAGGATGACTTTCTCCTCTGCCTTGTGTGCATCGATGGTGACGATATAGGCCACGCCACCACTGGAGCCATCCCGGTTCATGGCCAAAGAGAGAGCTAAAACACAATAAGAGACAGGTGAGGAGGTTTAGTTTGAGTTACATTAAATACAACACAGATGTTGACAGATGGGTTCCCTCTTCTCATCGGGTAGTAAAAAGCAGCAGCTCCTCAAACATCCATTTATTTCTCTGACAAAGAGAAAGCTTTGAGAAATAAAAACTTACTGTTGACAACAAACTGCTGGCACTCCTCTTTGCTCATGTCCCGGCGATACTCTGCATCCACAAACCCATAAACATAAGAGCTTCCAGAACCACCAATGGCAAACGGCTGCCTTGTCAGGAGACCATTCAGGGTTGCAAACACCTGGAAGTGGTCAAAGAGAACAGCAACAACAGTGAATGGCATTCCATATTAACACCTGTAGCAGCAAGATTGTTGGCTAAAAACAAGCTTTTATTCAAAGCATCCAGCGACAAAAGATTTTTGCAATTATGATATCTATGTCAGAGGTATCTTCTTCCATCCAGACTTGTATTTACTGACCTGTCCTCCATCTTTTCTGTCCCAGCCGGCCACGATGAGATGCGCTGACAGCTCCTCCTTGTACTTGTACGAGATGTTCCTCACAAGAGTGGCAGCTGAGCAAACCTGGGGGTCCTCACCTATCTCAGTACTGACATGTGTAGACATTAAAAAGGTGAAATATATACAATACTGATGATTCTAGTAAATCTCAGGAAACTGAACCAATTAGTTTCTACAAGCCATTCCTTTAATTGATTTTCAGGCTAGTGACTTAAACTTCACTTTTGCCTTTTAATAGATAGGACTGCTGAAGAGAGGCAGGATATGTGGGGAGTAGAGAGTGGGGAAAGACATGCAGCAAATGGTCGAGGTGGGGAGTCGAGCCTGTGACCCCTGTGACAAGGACTATAGCTTCTGTATATGGGGCGCTTGCTTAGACCACTAGGCCAACGGCACCCCAAGTGACTTAAATTTTAAAATCACCTCACTGTGTATGTGATAAAAGCTGTTTTTGAATTTAAATTGGTATATTTGACCACTTGGACTAAAAAATGTATTGATAGATTAAAGTTGTCAAAGGTCAAAGGTCACAGAGCCTAAAGAAAGTAAACTAATAACAGGAAATTGACTCTGTTTTCATTTTTCTCTCATCAAACCTTCACCTGAACATGTGTGGTTGGTATTTACATATACAGAAACACTTTAAAATCCATTGTCTACCATGCAAAGACAAACACTGTGCACTGTTATTTAGACACACGAAGCCTGTAAAATACTCTTATCTTCTGACTCGAGCAGCCACTTGGTGTAACATAGCAGTGAATAATGTTTCAACATCTGTACTCACGATGTACTAGCAATAGTAATTCAAACTTTCAACAAAACAGAGTTACTGCTCATTTTGTATTCTGTTTTAGTGTCGATGAAATAAGAGATATGCCTATGAATAACGTCTGTGACTGTCATGCTGTTTAGTGATATTTAATAGAAGGCAACTTAATTTACTTTTACAGTGTTTTTACCTGTGAACATCAAGCTGGTAGTTGACAATCTCAGCTATGGTCTGAGCATCTGCTGCAGAGCCTGACAGAGCACAGTAGATCTTGTCATGGAGGGGAGAGAGTTTATTCATCACCCTGTTTACCACTGCTTCCCTGGATGGAGGAAAGGAGGGGGAGGATATTATTATGTGGTGCAGACATTCATACAGTGAGAGAGAAGGTGGGTAAACAGTTTGTTAGGAAAGATGGAGAGTTGTTATGTTAATAAGTTTAAGAGTGACAGGTGTTTTATCATAGATATTCCGAAGGAAAGCTCGACTTCGACGCGCACGCGAATACGCATGCACTTACGTACCCTGCAGACACCCTGGAATCGGACCCAAGTACAACCCCTCCTTTAAATTCGATGGCAATGATAGTGGTCTATGGACAGAGAATACAAAGAAACTCGGATCAATACTCGTGATTTATTTAACAAACAAGCAAGTCCACATGTGATGCAACACAGCTGGCTGCTGCAGAGTTGCGCACATTAACAGTTCACCAAGTCTCCAAATGCGTAAATATCATGTACTTACTCCGGTTTTCACCTCCTCGGACAACCACCCAGGGCCCGTTTCCTCCAACATGCTGCTGATAGATACACTCTGAGACTGAGTAACGACGACAAAGAGTCTGTGTGCCAGGAGCGTAAAGGTGACGCTAGACGTAAACCCAAACGCTCAGTGGAACGCTGCTGATGTTTCAACACCTTGTTGGTGGAAAAAAGCCACTCTGACTCTAAAAGATTCAGTTTCTAACAAGTTAGGATTACCAAATCAGCAGAGCGACGCCATGTTTCCTCATGTTTAATCGAAATTGAAAGTCAAGCTGACGTCCCACCCCTGCAATGTGTAGTCCCAGTCTGTATTTCAAACACTTCCACCGCCATGTACGCACATTTCCATTCAGCTGGGTGAATATACGCAGCTTCTGGAATGTGTTTAAGATGTTGTAATGGTATTGCATTCAGTATGATACAGTATATGCGTATTTATTATAACCTAAAAAGATTAATGGGACAGCTGCAATGAGAGGAGTTATTCCTTGAAACACCTCAAAAGTCCTTTTAGTTGTTTTGAACAAAATAATTCACACAAGGAGAGAAAGGGGATAACAATTTGGTTTATAATCATTTTTTATTTCCACAAAAAGAGCTTTCATAAACGTACTTTCTGCATACTTTAAGAGAGGGGGAAGCAGAATATGCATTTAAATCACATAATAAAGACCCAACAGTTTTTAGACAACATATTTCCCTTTCACAAATGTCTCATTACCAGGCAATTACATTTAGTTTCATGTGTTCAACAAGCATTATGACAGAAAATGATTGATTAAACTGTTACTGAAGAACTGAGTACATTTAACTTGTGATACAAAAGTATATTCAATTCATTAAAGGTGTCATTCATCATGGAACTTGGGTAGCTTGCTGCCAGGTACCACCACATGCTCCACCCCCGTTTCCGTGATCACCACCAGGTTAGCCACGCCCCCACTGACGTTGTCTCTGCCCATGGCCAGGGCAAGAGCTGAGAGCACAGAGATGGAGGGATAAGGAAGAGGGCGGGCAGAGGAAGAAAAAAAAGACAGGGGGAATGTAGGTCAAGTTAAACAAGTTTTGATAGACAATAGCATTTATATAACTCACATCCACAACTCATGAGAGAAGATTTTATTAGTTTAGATCTTGATTTTCATCAACCTCTTTCTTTTGTGCATCTTTTATAATAGAGCTGTAACAGTCAACACTGCAGATAATTTGATATCAAGTCACATTATTTATAATCTGTGAATTAAAGTCTGAAATTGTTCCTCTGAATGTGAGTCCAATGCTAGGTTCAGGTTAAATTATCACACAGAGGATAACTGAGAAACCCAATAGTTTAAGTCTACATGCTGTGTATACAAGATCTGTTATGTTAGGTTCCTATTTATATGCCCTCCCATTAAAAAGCCAGCAAACATATAACAAACGTTAGCTCTCAGTTTCTACAACCTGTCTTAGACAAAATCAGATATTTTCGCATAACAAACCTTGAAAATTGAAAAAGATGCTGAGCAATGGTTCAAGAGGTTAGCAATATTATATTATATGAGTTTTCTCACTACAATTCTGTCTTCCTTGTCCTCAGGTGTGTATGAACTACAAGTTATGAGAATTTGAAACTACATAAATGCAAAATCATCAGTTATCTTAAAAGCATTGGACTTGAGAGGCTGGTGATTACGAGATAATATCTGTGGAAAAAAATCCCAACCAGTTCCCAGCGAATCAAGTAAAATCTCATTAGGTAAGTATACGAAAATAAAGTTTCACAAAAGTACCATTAGTGGCAAACTGTAGACATTCGTCTCTGCTCATGTCCGGTTTGTATTTGGCGTCAACATATCCGTAGATGTAAGTGCTGCCAGAGCCGCCGATTGTAACCGGCTGCCTGACCATCATCCCGCCAAGAGACACGACGTACACCTGGAGGAGGACAGAGAGGATGAGTAATGCGGCTTAATGCAGAAAAGTGGACAAATCCCATACTGCCATCATAATTGCTAATTTGATGCTTCGCTGATTTTACAATCACTACCTACCTGTGGACCTTTCTTCCTGTCCCATCCTGCTGTGATGAAGCCGGCCTGAAGCTCTTCTTTGTTTTTGTAACACAGTTCTTTTAACACTGATGCTGCTGATATCACTAAAGGAGGGGCCTCCATCTGCACACTATGAATAAGAGAGAGAGATGGAGAAGATCAGGGGGAGACCAACTTTTAAAGTTTATGCTCTTAAAAGCAGAAGAAATATAGCTTTTTATATTTTTATACGGAATACTCCGATGTATCTGTATCAGAGAATAATATATGTAACATACTGTATGTGTGTGGAAACAGTTGCTATACAAACAGCATACGTATGTTAGTGTGCATTCATGAAACTCTGTTCTTAATGAGGATTCATGAAATGATACAGGCTGGAATGTGATGTGAACATGCTCTCTCAGGGTGCCTACACTAATGTGTTTATTGTTGTGGGTCACCTGTGGAAGGCTAACTGAAACTTTGCAGCTTTGGTGACGGCCTGAGCATCTGCCAGCGAGCCAGCCATGCAGCAGAAGACGCGGTCATGAACCTGGATCACTTTGTTGATGGTCTTTGATGAAACATACTCCCTGAAGAGAGACAAAGAAAAGTTAAACAAAGCAGTGAGAGGAAACCTTATGACAGACTCCACACTCACATAAAGGTTGAAACAGGTGTATCCAAGTTTAAATTTACGGGATGCTACAAGTCAGTCTATCTTTAGCACTGTTGGATGAAATATTATGATCCCTAATTTTTTAACAATATCATACCATGAAAAGACATCATAAGTAACAATTCTACATTAAATGTTATGCATGGTCGCTCTACCCAGACTATCACGCATAAAAATGGGGGTCTCTGTATCTCAGTGGTAGAAAGGCTCACTGGTAGAGTAGGCCGCTCTCATTTGGAGGGTTGGCAGTTCAATCCCCGGCCCGACTGCCCAAAGTGCCATTATGTCCTTTGGACAGATACTTGACCCTCAGCTGGCCCCGGTGGCTGTGCCATGGGTGTGTGAATGGGAATAGTTAAGATCGATGGATGCTCTACAAAGCGGCCTCTACCATTAGTGTATGAATGTGGTGTGAATGTCTGAATGTGGCATTTAATGTGAGTAAGTGCTTTGAGTGGTCTGTAGAAGAGAGAAAATGCTCTATAAAATACAGTCCAGTTACCATTTACCAAAATGCTTCTTGCAGAAAAAGCGTCTTTGTGGGCGTTAAAATATATAATTGTACAACTGATACTTATGTATCCATGTTTGAGCCTATATTTCAATGCTGGGTAATTTAATCTGTAAGAATACATGCAAATATATACACTTAATTTGTTTAGCAACTTGCAGCATCACATATAAATAATTTAAGACCAGACTAGACCAATGGGTTTTCAGTTTTACCTTGACATGTTTTTACTACAAATTTCAAGCAGTCTTCCTCAGAAGAAGAGTCACATGATGTTGCGGTGACTTGTCTGTCAGCTTTGGGATGCTGTCCTTAGACTGTTGGACAACAGGGGGCATGTTGGTCCTGCTGCCTCAGGTAGGACCACCAAACCTCTATAAATCAGCTGACAGACAAGTCACAGAAACACCAAGTGACTCTTCTTCTGAGGAAGACTTCAGGAAGTTAAACAGAAAACACTGGTCTAGTTGTAAGAACTGTCTTACTATAAGTGACTGAAGGAGGCTTGAATACGATAAAAATGTAATTATCTTCTACCAGAAACCCATTTTTTTGCACTTTGTATAACTAATAATTCTGTTTTGAAAGATGTGGAAAAAATATTATAAAGTCACACTTTGAACTACTTACATCTCAAAGATTTTCCACTAAATATCACCTTACTTGTGTTCAGATTCTGTTTCTGTGTATGCCCTTTAATTTTAGGAGTTCATCTCTGCTTGAATAGAGTCTGCTCAGAAAAATGTAACTACAGTGAGTTGTCACACCCCAGAGGAACATTTTACTGCTCAAGGCTTTCTCTTCTAAGTGTCCGGAGACAAAATTGAGATTCTCACTTCAGCCTCATTCAAGTTTCAAATTGTTCTCATTCGTTTCTCATTCGTTTCTCCTAAAATTCACTAGGAGAAATAGTTGAGACCATGACATAAGTCTTATTTGAGACTTCAATGAGAGGTCTCATTAATGGCTAATTTTCTTCTCTTTTTTTAAAATATATTTTTGGCCTTTATTTGACAGGACAGCTGAAGAGAGACAGGAAATGTGGGGAGTAGTGAGCGTGGGAAGACATGCAGGTAATGGTCGACCGGCCAGGAATCAAACCAGCGACCCCTGCGACGAGGACTGTAGCCTCTGTATGTGGGGCGCTTAGACCGCTAGGCCACCAGTGCCCAAAAGAATCCACCCCTTTAATTATAATAATCTGGCTAAATCCGGTCGGCCCTTTTGCTGCCCATATTTTCAATAAATCGTCGGTCCTACCTGGTATGAAATCTCTATCTTTTGCAATTTCTCTCAAATCCACTAAATCTTTGTGAAGTTGTTTTGTTCCAAACAGACTTTTAAAGTAAGGACCATATTGTGAAGTCAAAGAAGAGATCATTGGACATCTAAATAGCTGATCTTGCAAGTTGTTCAAATGTTTTAATGAGAATTGTAAGTTTGTGGACAATTACATTGAAATCTTAATTTTGCAGGGCACTATAACTGTTCATGAAAAGATGAGCTCAGGCTCTTTCTTTGCTCCATCTGAGCTCAGCTTGAGACACAAAAACAGTCTGACAGTCTGACAAAAACAAAGGGATGAGGTTAGATTGAGACATCTGAGAGAGCTCCCTGATTTCTCCACCTGAGCTCAAAGGAGTCACAACACTTGAGAAATACCTGAGAACCATTTCAGATTCTGACCAGATCTCCCTTTGAACTGAAAGGGAGACTAAGCTGAGACTTTTGAACTTTTTTTCTGGGGGCAAGAATGAGAAACAGGAGACATAAGCTATAGTCTCATTTTGCTTTCAAACAGATCTCATTGTTGTCTAGGAGTCATAAATTTAAACACTCCTCTCTGAATTTCTTTTCCTATGGGACTGTCCTTATCCTCACCCTCCCATGGAAGCTCTGGAATCTGACCCAATCACGACCCCTCCATCGAAGGTGGCAGCCAGGATGGTGGTCTGAGGGGAGGCAGAGGAGGAGAGTAAGATGTTACCTTAACCAACATTTAAGAGTAAGCGTACCACACACACATGAAGGAAGACTAGTCAGATAAGTGAAAGACTACAATACAGCATCACAGGCATACTTATTTAACATGGCTGCGTGTTCATTCATGCTGACTGAGAGCGGCAATGAATTATGGGATATAGAGTTCAGAGTATGAATGGATTTAGAGGAAATTTATCAGGCTCCGTAGGAAACCAAAGTTTATCTCGTGGTTTTCTTTGTAGAAATCTGAGAAGTAATACATGCACTGTCAGTAAACACGTGGAATACCAAGTCGATGTCATCTCACTTTGTGTTACATTAGGATTCAGGTACAGCATCAACTGCGCCTCTCTGAAGTGGTAATCTGCTCTTTAACGC
The DNA here is from genome assembly GCF_009762535.1 of Notolabrus celidotus. Taxonomy (NCBI): domain Eukaryota; kingdom Metazoa; phylum Chordata; class Actinopteri; order Labriformes; family Labridae; genus Notolabrus; species Notolabrus celidotus. The sequence continues at coordinate 28,940,715 of NC_048287.1, read as the reverse complement.
TTCACAGTTTGTAATTGTGCCTCTAGAGATAAATATACAGGTGAACCGGTCGGGATTTACTCACCCCTGTGCTGACTCCTTTGACTTGTGAGTTCGTGTAGTGTTTCTCCATTTTTACTCCAAAATCGAAAGAGAAAAGAGAGAGGTGACGCCAAGAACAGCGACCTCAAGCGCACCGAGACGCACAGAGACGCCACAGACGCATCCAGTATGGCGCGACCAACTGTCTTCGAAACTTCAGCAGCCGGCTTTAATTTCGACAACGCAGCGAGGTATGAGCTTCTGTGTGTGTGTCTTCTTTAACAGCAGACCTTTTCAGTAATGGCAGAAATATAAAACTAACCCTGTGTGGCGTTAAGCTCACACAGAGATCAAAAGTGAAAGTAACTTTTTCTTCCTTGTTTATAAGTTAAATCATGGAAACAGCATTGTGAGGATAAAACAATGGATATAAAATGATGTATGTTGCATCCTCCTCTCTTACACCTCCTGTCCACTGTCTCCCCCATACTAGGAATGCTGCATTAGACGGTCTCTTTGAGGGACAGAAGCCTAAACCTTTGAAAACAGGCACCACGATAGCAGGAGTGGTGTTCAAGGTGAGGTTAAGCAACAAATACAAATCGACCATCCATTTTTCAAATCAGGAACTAGAAATTGGAACTAGTTAAAACTCATTGAAGTGTACCAGCAAGTTTTCATCTTCCTGCCAGCCTAATGAAGTCCTGTATGACTACAGTAAACCTGCAAATACCTTATACATTTAGCAGGCAATCTATATAAGACTGAGAATCCATGACAACAAGGAGATATTTTAATCACTAGTTCCCACATTTTTCTTTTGTCACATCAAGTTCTTAATTTTGTGAAAGACAATAATGAGAACAGTGGAATGATTGAGTCATTTTGGCAAGGCACCTTACAAGTTCTCCACTATTTATTAAGTATTTATGGACCTTTTTATCTTGTTTTTTACTGGTGGGTCTTTCTTTCATTCTTTCTTTCTTTCTTATTATCTTTATCTTTATTGACCAATGGTTGATCTTATGCCTATCTTGTTTTTTTATTGATTTTTCTCTTATTGATTGCTCATTTCCTGTTTTTATTGTTTTTATCAAGGGTTACCTCTGAAGCACTAAGCCCTTTGTCACTTTGTTTGTCATGTATTGCCCTGTGCTGTTTGTTGTTTTGATCTTAAAAGGAGGATGACTCACTGCAAAAACAAATCTGCTTACGGGTACAAATAAAGTAACCTTGAACCTTGATAGCCCGACTGACTGAGACTTCAGCACTTATATAAGAATGATACAATTCTTATGTAAAGTTGTTTCTTAATTCATGTCAGGCAGATAAATATAATCAGTTATGAATTACATTACATTCTTTTTGTTTTGGTGCAGGATGGAGTGGTGCTCGGAGCAGACACAAGAGCCACATCCAGTGAAGTGGTGGCCGACAAAATGTGCGCCAAGATCCATTACATCGCTCCAAATATATAGTAAGTCTTGAGCACGGTACAGTGAAGCCATTAGTAGACAAATCTACTGTAAGACATACTCACTCATCAGTCTATACTGTATGAGACACTTGTTTTCATATTTTTATTATTGAGTCATCTCTTTTCTGTGGTCCTGTACGGTTACAGTTATTTCCTACAAACCAACGATTACTGACGGAAAGTAATCCACACTATCTTTTTGTTCCAACCTTTTTGTCCCCATCTGCAATCATTTTTCTCCCCCTTATTCATCTGGTCTTTCCCAACCTCTCTGTTCCTGCCGTGTCTCTCCCCAGTTGTTGTGGAGCGGGTACAGCAGCAGACACAGAGAAGACCACAGACATGCTCTCCTCCAACCTGACCATCTTCTCTCTGAACAGCGGGAGGAACCCACGTGTTGTCATGGCTGTCAGCATACTACAGGACATGCTGTACAGGTTTGTGTTACACATACAAATGTACCTGAGTAATAAAGGCCGGTAAAGGAGTTACTGACTCAGCTCGTACAATCACAATGTTATTAATCAGTCAATCTGTGATTTGACCTCTTGGCCCTCAGGTATCACGGTCAGATTGGTGCCAACCTCATACTGGGAGGAGTAGATTGCACCGGAAACCATCTGTACTCAGTTGGGCCTTATGGGAGTGTAAATAAGGTTCCCTACCTTACAATGGGTATGTGAACAGTTATACTGTATGTGTAACGTTACTCTTCAAGATTTTGCAGGACTGTTACTTTGCCAAAAGTCTCTTGGATCCTTTGTTGAAGTTTGAGTTTCTGTGATGCACTTTCCTCTGTTTTATATGAAGACTGCTCCTTGTATCCATTTACTAATCTCTTTTTTTATTTTAATTATTTAGCAGTCTGATTAATATTAGCTCTTATGTTTAATTTATAGTTGTCTTTTCATTGCTGTGTTTATGTATTTCATGGACAAGCTGCCTCAAACTAAAAAAGTTATTTGAAATTAATTGAACTGGAATGTTTAGAAATGATTAAGCAATTCCAAGATCTACATTTAAAATTACAACAAGCATTTTAACTTGCTTCAGTTAGACATTATAATTGGACTTCATCCAGACTTTCTGTATCTTTATGTCCACGCAGGATCTGGTGATCTAGCGGCTCTTGGGATTCTAGAGGACAGGTTCAGACCCAATCTGGAGGTATGCAACAAGGACAGCTGTTCTCAGACATTATGACGCTCACTATTATGGTTAAACTTGTGCACTTTTAATTTACTTTTTAATTTAGAACAGTGAAGTGAGACTGCAAGCCAAATAAGCCTACATGAGGCCCAAAAAAACACAGAGAGATTTCCTGAATGGTATTGTTATGGATGGATTTTAAAACTGACAAATGCTTTTCTTTTTGCCCTCTCTCCATTCTTTCTCTGATTTATTCTTAACGCTCTCAGCTGGAGGAGGCAAAGGGGCTTGTGCGTCTTGCCATCCATGCAGGAATCATGAGTGACCTCGGCTCAGGCAACAATATCGACATTTGTGTCATCACCAAAGAGGGAGCAGACTACATCAGACCCTTTCAGGAGTCTGAGTTCAAAGATGACAGGTAGGCAAGAATTATTGTGACTCTATTCAAGATGTGCAACCTGAACATAGTCTGAAAAGAATCCAGAAAGGGATACTACATGTTTTTATTTAGTATATCTTAAATTTGTCATTGGTAGTTTGATTAATTATTCAGAATTGTATGTTTATTTATTTCTGAATAAATAAGAAAACTTAAAGGCCCTGTGAGGAGTTTTGAACTGGTTGAGAAACAGACTGAAAATGATACTGATGCCTCTTTATGACCTTCAATAGCAAACAAGTCCATCAGCAGCAACACTGACACCTTCTCTGTTGTAATTTTTAATGCCTGAAACCGCCCTGGGGGGGTAGGTGCCAGACCAGATGATGGATATCTTGCTTCAGAAACAGCCTTTCTTTGACTGTTTTCATGGAAAATAATCACATTGCCTGATAAAGTTGACGTTTGAACACAACAGGATGAGGCTTTTGTTGAAAACACTACTTTTGCATGTATAGGACAAGAGATAAGAGGTATCACTTTGTCCACAGGGGGGGCGCCAGAATTGATACAAAACAAAAGTTCCTCACAGCACCTTTAAATGGCGCCTTGAAAGTTAGTCAATTTTACATCAGTGTCAAAAAAGAACTCTGCATTTAATTACAATATGTCTGTCTGTCTGTCTGTCTGTCTGTCTGTCTGTCAGGAAAATCAAATACAGGTATCGCCCCGGCACGACACCGGTCCTGACAGAGAAAATAGTCCCCTTGAAGCTGGAGGTTGTGCAGGAGAAGGTGCAGCGGATGGATACAGCCTGAAGCTTGATGCTCAATAACTCAACTATCGCTCTGTAACATCTAGTAGTAAAGCACAAATCTTTATTTCATCCTATGTTTTACACAGCATATTGAGTATGAGTAATAAAACATTAATAACAGTTTAATAATACTGCCATCATGGTTTCAATTCTGCTGCTGCTTCACTGTGATGTTGATTATTTCAGAAACATATGCAGTACCCCTGTAAGCAGGAAGATTGCTGTTAGGCCATAGTGAGAAGATTGCAACATGTTTTGACAATATGGAATAAAAATGATAATAAAAACAGTTTGACTCGTGTTATCAACTCTCTTTATAAAGTGTAACTTTATACTGTTTACCTGTTGTCTTAAATATCTTAATCCAGAATTTATATTAGTGATGAAACAGCTTTGTTTTGAATTTTGAATGGGGTTATGTCTTTTTGTGTATTTGTATTTTTTTTTTTTTGACATGTTCGGAATATACACTTTCAAATCAAATTCAAATCAAATCCTCAAACAGGAGCCCTGAAGCAAAGACAAGACTAAAGCAGAAAATAAGTGTTTACATGTGAAGTTAAACTGTTTAATAACATTTGATTAAAGTATGAAAACACAAATTATTAATGGAATTTAATGTACCCCTGCTGCTTTGACCAAACCTGACTGCTGTACTTCAGCTTAGAGACTGATGACGACATACCTGTAAAGGCATACTATTGGTTTATGCGGATTTCATCGTTTTTTATTTATTTAAACTGATAACTGAGTTTTGAGTCTTGAAAAGTATAATTTCAAAATACAATTCTAAAAATGAACTAAAAACAGCAACAGTCTGGCCTCTTATTAGATGCGCTTTCATTTGTTTGAAATGACAAATGTTGATTGTGATCATGGTCAGGACCGAACCTCATGAAACTAGTTTTCAAACCCTTTCACTTTCGAATTCTTTGTTGCGTACAAGGAAATTATCCTTGACGGATTGTCACTCACCTTCCTCATTTTGAAAAACTAAACCTCTTAAATACAGAAAACACTTCTAGACAATCTAGATCATTTATTGTAACAGACGATGGCTCTTTTCGATGTAAGTGGTTTTAAGTCTTATTCTGAACTCAGGCGACAGATTCTTCCGACAGGACAGACGCATCTCATCGACCGGACCAATCACTACAATTTCGGGGCCAAAACTCAAGAGTTTGCTGTACCTTTGGGAGTGGACGTGAGTATGCTTCACCACGTTTCAGTCAGAAACTAATTCACGGAATTCTATCCGGTAAACTTGCCACAAGCATGAAAGCGTCACGCGGTGTGGCTGGTGCACTTTTACGCGTCTATGGTTTTCAGGATGGAGTGCGCTTTGCTTCTTATCACATATCATATGCGTTTATTCCAGATCAAACGAACTATTTTCAAACATGATTAAGCTGTGGTAGATATTCTACACCTATTATCTCATTACTAAACACATAAAGTGCCATTGTAGCATAATGCAAACTGTTGAGTCGCTTTCTTTGGTGTCATTCCAGCCCTCTGGGTTTCTTAAGTCTTGCAACAGCGATGGAGGAGTGTGTATAGAACTGAACCACGGTACCACCACCTTGGCCTTTACGTTCAAACATGGAGTCATCGTAGCTGTGGACTCCAGAGCCTCAGCTGGTCGTTACTTGGGTAAATACGCATGCCTGGAAAATTTGAGAAAGTGTCACATGTCTTTATGATGATTATTAGATAAGAAGAAGTAGGACTGCACAATAAGTTGGTGAACGTTGTTAAAATGAGGTTATGTTATACCAAGCTTGCCATTTTCTGTTCATTTAAGCTTCTGTTGAAAAAAGTAAAAACTCATGAGGGGGAGATGATCCAGTCAATCATACTGCCTCCCCACTGCTCATATCTAACAGATCACTGAAATAACTCAAGGTCTTGTAGCTTAGGACTGTCAGATTCTTGAGTCATGTTCTAAATGGTTATGAAATGTAAAATAAGAAAACACTTAACCTATTTTCTTGTGGGCTGGGCTTCTTCATAGTGATATAATTCTTACCCTTTAATCTTGGTCACTAAATTTCTCCTTTTCCAACATGTGTTACGGCTCTGCAGCATCCAATGATGTCAACAAGGTCATAGAGATCAACCCCTACCTGCTGGGCACCATGTCAGGCAGCGCTGCAGACTGTCAGTACTGGGAGAGACTCCTGGCCAAAGAGTGCAGGTCTGTCACACAGTGTTTTGAATATGGTCCCATTGTGTCAACACCCTTTGTTGTTTAACCAGCATCCATATGTGTACTTCTGGGATTGGCGATATATAATGCCATTGTTTGTTTGCTTTATAAAATCCAGAAGCATTTCAACCTACTCCAGTAATCAAGGTCGTGACCTACTGAAAAAATGTTTAGTTGTGTCAAGAAAGTTGCAGACTGTTACTTTACTGCAGTGCCTTTCTCACTTTGAGTGGATTAAAGACCATTAGTGGTCAGAGCCGTAACTTTATAGCATTAATGTCTCATGTTTCAATTCCACATGGGTCAGATGCATAGGACCTTCCTGTGTGTATACTACATATCAGAAGCCACAACCCAAATAAAATACAACACATCAGTTTTATTTTACAGGAGCAATTTTTTCTTAGTGTTGACAAGCCACAAGTTCAGGCCAACCTGGACAATGTGTACACTGAACTATTTTTTGATTGCATAACAATAAGACTGACGTGTTCACTTTGTTTTGTTATGATTTGGTCCAGGCTGTATAGACTGAGAAACAACCACAGGATCTCTGTGGCTGCTGCCTCCAAGCTGCTTTCCAACATGATGCTGGGCTACAGAGGCATGGGTCTCTCTATGGGAAGCATGATCTGTGGATGGGATAAAGAGGTAAGCTGTAGACGCATGTTTGTGAGAGGGAAACTTGCAGGACTTTCTAACCAGAGCCCAAAAATGTGTGCTTTCTATCACTCACTGTGAAGTTATATTTTTCCCAAAAGCTTGCAGTTTGATATTGTTTCACCTCTGTGTGGAAGCACTGTTATATTTTGTGTTTGGATGCTTATCAGAAGCTGTTCTCCGTGTATAAAACAGCAATTTCCTCATATGAATTATTATGACTCGGTTCCTTCCAGGGTCCTGGTCTGTACTATGTGGATGATAACGGGACGCGTCTGTCTGGACGTATGTTCTCTACTGGCTGTGGAAACAGCTACGCCTATGGTGTGGTGGACAGTGGTTACAGAGAGGACATGACAGTGGAGGAGGCGTACGAGCTGGGTCGTCGGGGCATCGCTCACGCTACACACAGGGATGCTTACTCAGGAGGGTCGGTCAACAGTGAGTATACTATCTAAGCATATCTCCTAGCTCTAGATACAAGCCATGACATTTTGCACATAGTCATTATTCCTGGAGGACAAATGGTGCTGATTGAACTGATCTGATCCCCTGACTTTGTCTCTGTGTTTACGTTTTTATTTGGTTGTCAGTGAATAATCTAAACAGACAAATGTTCATGTGATGTGATTTTCAAAGAACAATTTTTTGTGTTAACTCTATCTTACATTATTACTGATCCATATGTCCTAATGTGCATCTCTGTGTGTTTGTGTAGTGTACCACATGCAGGAGGATGGCTGGATAAAGGTGTGTAAGGAAGACGTATCAGAGTTGATCCATCGCTACAGGAAGGGAATGTTCTGAGCATGACCCTTCTACCAAAGATCAACATCAACGTCTACACAGGCCCCAAACAATTCCTTTCTATCCACATTTTAGAACAGATTTTTTATTTTGACACATGCTTTTTGAAATGCATTACCCTACTTTGTCTGTGAGTAAGCTCCAGTTATAAGTTTGGATCAGTGAAACGTCATCCAGAGTAGGAGAAGCTACATAGAACCACTTCTTTCCCTGTGTTTGACCCTTTATTACAGGACAAAACTGTTAAGATCTCTGTTTGGTTACTGTCTCCATGTTATGTTATCTTGGCACTCTACATGTTGATAACATTGGTCTTCAACCATAGATGGTTCAGCACAGAAATGTTTGGTTTATGCTAACCAGACAACATAAAGCTCCAAATAAAAACTGTTGTTCAACCTTCTGCTCTGTCCTGTATTAAATATGAATATGCACTTTTATGTTTCTTTAAGATATTACTGCCAGGCATCAAATCCATGAGTGAGAGGGAGTATGCCAGCAAAATGACAAGAATATTTTTCCATTTCTTTTTTTTTTTGTTGAAACAAAGCAAGACATTTTTAGCGTTTTATCAAAAATATGTTGACACGTAGGTGAAGTCTGACACATTAATAAAATTCTAGTCCTTCCTGATCTGTCTTTGTTTTAACGACCACAAACAAATGCAAAATGATCACATCATCAAAATTTCATTGTAGAAGTTATTATTATAACTGTTTAATGTTTATTTCTCCAAAGATGAATCACTTCTTTGTGACAGAGTTATTTGTATCATTCTACTGGGTGTCAAAAATGTAAGCACAAAAACACAGGACAGTCTAAAACTGCTTTCTAATATCTCATGAGGCACAGATCAGTCCTAAATCAACAAAAAGTGGCGTTACCATGTCCTGCTAATGTATTTATTTAAACAGTTTCACGCAGGAGTTGGAATTGATAGTTCAAAATAACTCAAAGGTTATTATTGTTGTTTTATTTCATGTTGTTTATTTATTTATTTTTTGTTTTCATTCTTGTCACTCTAGTCTCTAGGTTTAGGGTGGGTGGGTAATATGGGTGGTTGTGTGGGTATAGGGCAAATGTTCTTGTTTGTAAAATGAAAAACTATAAATAAAGCATTTACTAATAAACTAAAAAAAATAACTAAAAGGTTGGTTATGTATCATAAAATTATAACTTTAAAAAAATATATATTTTATTTCTATTTTATTTAGTTCATTTTTATTTATTTATAACAACATACTGTACATATATAAGACATACATGCACAAAAAAAGATAAAAAACAATAAGAAAAAAAAAACACTTTCAGGAAAAGAGATAAGATGTGCAACCATGTCAGTCCATACATTGATGTAGTGTCCACAAATAAATAAATGGCTAGAAGCAGAGTCCACAGAAAGTTCTTGTAATGTTACGAGGGGTCCATGGTGAGGCAAAAAGAGCAGGGAACAGAGAATATCACAACACAATATCATTCCGGGTGCAACCAAATTGCAATGCCTTGCATATACAGTATACTGTCAATGTTAAAAATGATAACATTTTTAAAATACTGTTGTAACAACGGCTTTGATTTCATCTGTTTCAGTGCAGAACTCAGCCTCACAGGTTTTACCCTAAAAGGATTTGGTAGTCATAAGTAAAAACAGTTCAACCTTTTTGTATAGGGGACTATGAGAATGAGCTTATTTTCTGTTTACAACTAACCTTGGATCACAGAATGCTTGAAGTTAAATGTAAGGATATTGGGTTTTTTTTTTGTTTTACATATACTTGTAAATACTCACAAAAAGTCATCACAGCTCTCCATACAACTATGGGATGTATTGTTGTGAGAGCTATGTAAAATATTTGGTATTGAAGGTATTTCTTGGTGTATTTGACATATGACCCACAGCTGAAAGAGACTGATTTAGGTGGACCAAATAACTACTGAATACAGCTGTATTGTCATTTGTTGCCAGGCAGATTCCAGTGCAACAGGTTTGCTAAGGGGAAAACCAATCCATCACGTGGTTGAAAGAATGAGTCAGCATACTCTGGCACAAGTGCACTAAGCTGTCTCTTCCTTATTCCAAAAGTGCCTCCTTTTACTAACATTTCTTATATTTAGTGGGTAAACCTTTCTTATCAGATAGCGCCAATCCATGAATATAAGTTTCTAAAAAAAACGTATAAAAGAAAATCTACCTTTTTATATGTGAAGAAAAATGATTCCCTCCTAACTGCCTCAAAAATTCCTTTTTTTTGTCTCACTCTGAGCTTATTATGTGCAAACAAAACCCAAATTGATTCAGTCCCTTTGTGTGAAATAAAAAAAAAAAGACACATTTGGATTTTTAGGAATTTTATTGAAACCCAAAAGAAAAGTACAAAAATAATCACACAGCAAAGCAACTTCACTTCTAATTTAAACTTCACCCAGCACAAGTCATTTTGAGCAGTAATAATCATCAATGATTGAAACCAATATTTACATTCAGCTTCCTATAAGACCATCTCAACTACTATAAAGTCTCAAAACACAAGATGACGGTTCAGAAATGAGACTGATGGTTTAGAACTTGGATGCAATCACGAAGCCTTCAAACTCAATTAAAATCAGATATTATGAAAGAAAAACAACAACATAGGATGAATGATGAAAAACATTAAAAACTTAAATTATATGTTGCTGGGGCATTTTGGGATCCATACAGCATTTCATTTGTGTTACAGAAATATACAACTAATATTTACAGAACTGGAAAACTGATCTGTTGAGTGTGTGTGTGAAAGAAAGAGAGTTTGAGTGTGTGAGAGGCATGGGGGCAGCCAATTTGATATACCTTATTGTGTATATTTTTATTTGTGAATTCTTTGATCATTTCCTGGAAGTTGAATTGAGATAACGTTTACAGATGGAGTTGGAACCAGGTGAAAATTTGTCTCATATGAATCTCAATCAAGATAATTCAACGTGGTGATGAGAGAGGCGATCTAAAAGTAGGGAGGGACTAGAGTCAAACCAATCTCACATTAGGGGATTGGTGGACGAGTTTATTGACTGATAAATACAGGGAGATGACCGTCTTAATTGAAGTGATCAAGCACAACCAGAGTACCAAAAAATGTCTTTCTTAGTATAAACAGTATAAACTCTGCTGGTTGACCAAACTCTGTAATTTAAACCTACATATTCACAAACTGCCGGATCCTATGCGCACAGATCAGAAAATGTGAAGGTGTGTCTGTGGTGTGTGTATCTTAACGTATGTATAACCAAAACTGATTTAAGCACAAAGCTCCCAACACCGGACGTATCAAACAGCAACTATGATGGATTTGTTTTAGATGAACACAAATATATTTAAACTGCATATATGAAGAGCAGTGTGATGCTTTCATGGATGAATATTGTTTAACTTCTCTTCAAGTGAGAGAAAGAGAAATCACCGGCATATGATTTGATAATATTTCAAAAACTAAGTAAACCAAACAACCTAAAGTCATCATTTATGTCTGAGAAGATTTCAAATGCATTTGTCAAAACTCAATTTAAGCCTGTCTTCTTTGACTTTCAATCAATAAGCATCACACACTACACACCAGCCCTGATCAGTTCATGACATATGTGATGAAAAACCAAGAAATTCTCAGAAACATGTGCTGGATCTGCTGCTTGTTACAGTGCAACATGTATCCAGAAACCTAAAAAAAACCCAGAAGAGACAAAACATTAAATCAAACAGAATAAATGTTGACATTTTTCCAGAGTATGTGTCCAAAACACACACTCGATTAACACACAGGTATTGTCTGATTAGCTTCAATGTAAATACAAAAGTTTCAAGCTTTGTTCTGTAACTTTTACAAAAATAAAACAACAATCTCAAAAGGTTATTTTTCACACAGCTTAAAGCAGCTTTAAAACATCAACAGGTGATTAAATAAGACTCATATAATGCAACTCACTGAGCTCAGGGCGGTGTGTTTGTCTTTAGGCACTTTGATTTGGAAGCATTCTTTGATGCTCCACGGTGGGGTCGTTCACTGCTGTAAGGTCAGAAGAATAACGTCAGCACACGTTCCATCATTTAAAGTTACAGAGTGAATTTCAGGTCAGATTAAACAACAAAAACAAGCTCTACTTACGAGATGGAGGGCGTTTGGCTGAAATAGAAATAAATAAGGAATTACTATCGCAGTTAACATTTTCAGCCTGTCACCTTCTTTAAAGTAAATATCTCTGCTACTCAAAGTCACCAAAAAATCTCTGCTGTTAATCTAAATCTAACATTTTTACAATCCTATCAACTCTTCCTTTCATCGTCATCAACATATTTTAGGTTCTTAGTCTGTATTTTTAAAATGTTTACTATGTGGATAAAAAACATAACCCTGACTGAAAACAGAGAAAGTGTTTCTTCTTTGTTCTCTCACCGTTCTTCTTCTTGTGTATGAAGTATCCAGCCACACAGATGATGGTTGAAAGGAGAATCACTGCAGCGACGATGAGGATGATCATGTACATGGGATTCACTGTTAAACAGAAAACAAGAAAGGGTCAAAGACATGGCATGTCATTTCTGTCGTCCAAAGCATAATTATAATGTTAAAAATATATAAAGATTTAAAAATACCACATTACAGTACTCAACTCTCTCCACTTTATCTACTCATATGAGTTTTCACTATAAAAAAAATCAAATTTAAGGAGCAATTGATTTCAAAAATACAGAACTGTCCTTCCTGGATAACGTCCGGGCTTACAATCTAAGTACAAAAATATTCTAAAAATGTCAGAAATCTTCATAAAAGCATTAATTATGTACTGGGGCATAATTGTGTTGATATTTGCAATGATACCCACAAATATAGTCACAACACTAAGCTTATTTACATATTTATGCAAGAAATACTTTTGTCTACATATTTGGATTTCCGAATGTCCTTCCTGGGTAACACACATAAAGTGGCTACATATTACCATATTTGGATTTGGATAGTCAAGTGACAGGCTATTGCATCAGCCAACAGTTTCTGGAGGACCCCCAAAAGATATCACCAGGTCAGAAAGACTCTCTTATAATGTTGATATTTTGACCTTTTTGGTCACAGGTGCACTATGTCCTCAAATCATGTGTCTTTCTGGATAACGCTAATAAAACTTTTATAATGTTTATATATTTAAAAATGACCCATTTCATGTTAAATATGACATTGATGTGTTAAAGGTTAAGCTAACATTTTACACAGTAGGACTAGTTAGTGCCTGATTATAAAGGGAAAATATTGTTTTTGTCCTCCCTGGATAACAAAGATCTTCCGTTACCCAGGACATGTCCTCTATTATCCAGAGTGGACATGTTAATCAATACAGATTTATATTAGTATATGTTGCTTTTTAGGCATTGACTTGATATTGTTATATCATATTAATAACAATATTATGTATTTTTGAACTTTTGTGGCATTTTTTGTGGTTATTTTTCACATTATTCAATGATAGCAACACTGGTCATTATCATAGATTTTTGTGAAGTTTTTGTCCAAAAATGAACCAATAATTATGCTATAATAAGTTGCAAAGCCTGCAGAGCTAGTTCAGGCAAATAAGGTTAGCCAATTTGTTTGTTTCTTTCAATTTTCAAATCCTTATTCGTCTTTGACCCGAAAACAGAATCACAATCTGTACTCGTGAAGAAGATTAAAGAATTTTTTCATCATTTACTGACACCCAGAGCATAATCCTTAACTCTTTGTTTCTCCATCTGTTCTTAGTTTTAATCACGTCTAAACTTCATTACTGTTTTTAGGATTGTTTTCTGTCCAGTTGTTTTATTTCTTCAGCTGTACGTCTGATGGTTTTTGGTCTGTATGTTTGATTATGGAACAATAAAAGTTTCTGATTATTAAACTTGAACTTATTGAATTTCCCCAATACCACGTGTTTGATGGCAATTACATAGAACAAGCTAGTTATTCAATAATCTCTGAACTTACAAATGACACAGGGTGTGAAGAAGGAAGTGTCACTAATTAAACAAATCATCTTATGACTAAACAAAATAAAAAAAAACATTTTTTTTTAGAGAGCAATCAAAAATTACAGTGGCACAAAGAGTTCTTATTCAAAATATAAAAATATAAAAACAGTGTTTTGACTGTTTCATCATGGTCATTTTTCTGAATCAATCAAAGTTCAGAGTGAACAGACACAGAAACAAAATCATTCTGACCACCTATAATCCCTGTAGAGCACTTTACAGCTTTGAGTTTAAATTGGGAGTTGGACCTTTTTTATTCTGTTCAGGATTTACTGTCAGGGTCCAGAGGTGGACATGTGCATGAGTTTATTGTTGGTCAAAACCTTTTAACTGTTTGTCTAAAATCACATAAAGATTGAGAAGGTTTGAAAAAAAGAAAGTGACAACGAAACTCCCCATCCCAAAACATGACTGTTAATGTTGACATGTTAACATCCCACTTTCATCACTCCTGATTCCAGTCTTACCATGGTTGGTCCTGATCACATCTTTGTCCAGTACGGTGACAAAGTCCTCCTTCACTCCAGAGAGCTGAAACACACATTCGTACTTCCCCCAGTCTCCAGATGGAAGTTTCTGCAGGTCAACACTCATCTGGAAGGATCCGTCAGGGTTGGGGACGATCTCTCCAAGTTCCACGTCCTCATGAAGCTCCTCTCCATCTTTCCTCCAGAACATCACGGCTCTGTTTGGGTAGAAACCTGAAGCGTGGCAGGTGACTGGAGAGGAGGGAGACTTCTGGAGGAAAGACACTGAGGGGAGGTCTGGAGAACAAAAAAAGGGAGAGAGAGATTATAGATTATTTATCATTATTTACTGTTAAATTACTGTTTGATTATTCTTATTTAAAGCCTTGGTTAAAAAAAGACTTCAAGTTAATAGCAAATGAGTAATGTAAAGGAAACCTACCTTAGTTAAATTAAGAAAAGAGACGAGAAGGGCAGAGGAGAAAAAAAGAATTAGTTGAAAAGGGTTCGTGATGGATGAACAAGGTAAGAACAGGGCAGAGAGAGAATGAAAATACAGAGGAACATTGAGAAAAACAAATATGCAGCAAAATTGAAATAAAAATAAAGTGTATGAAAGTAGAGGAAAACAGAGAGATTAAGAGAGAACATGAAATAAAGTTATTATAGTAAAAGTAAGAAGAGGTATATGAGCATTGTCAGGATAAAGTTACATCAGGTCATGTGTTCCTACCTGTTCTCATCAGAGAGCTCTTTCCATAGTTCACATACTTCTTCAGCCACTCAGGACAAGTCTGGGTAAGGTAACTCTTCCAGTAGTCTGAGTCAGCTTTGTTATTATCCCACTTCTGTTTGGTGATGCCAGCTTGTTGTGTAGGAGCGATATATTTCATTGTCTTCATGTCCAGGGCGATGAAGTCATCTCCATCATAACCAAACTGATGGAAACCATTATTGACCTCTTCAGTCTCATCATCCCACTGACAGCCGACCATCCACTGGAAAATGTGGACACCTGAGAGGGAGTGAGAGGTAAGGAAGGAAAAGAGAGAGAGAGATAAAGAGAGGGAGAGAAAATGAGGGGAGGGAGAGTGAGATGGGTGAGAGAAACAGAGAGGGGAAAGAGAGAGGGAGGTGGAGGGAGAGAGAGGGAGGGAGAGAGAGGTAAGGGGAGAGAAAGAGGGAGAGAGAAACGGCGAGAGAGGGAAACAAAGAGAGAGGGAGGGAGGGGGAGAGAGATGGGTGAGAGAAAAAGAGAGGGGAGAGAGAGGGAAAGAGGGAGAAAAGGGAAAACGAGAGGAAGAGAGAGAAAGACAGATTAGACAAACAGAGAGGGGGAGAGAGTGGGGGAGGGGGAGAAGGAGAGAAGGAGAAAGACAGAGGGGGAGGGAGAGAGAGAAAGGGAGAGGGAGGAAAGAGGGGTAAAGAATGAGAGAGAAAGGGAGTGAAAGAGACAGAGAGGGAGTGAAAGAGAGAGGAAGAGAGGAAGAGAGGAACGTAGGGAAAGAGAGAGGGAGGGGGTGAGATGAAGAGAGAGAGAGGGAGAAGGGGGAGGGAGAGAGAGGAGAGAGTTCAGTAAACCAGAGTGAGGTCACGGCTCAGTCTTACCCTTATCACCTGATTTCACATCTTCACCTCAGAGACACACACACACAAACACACACACACACACACACACACACACACACACACACACACACACACACACACACACACACACACACACTCCCCTGTCCTGATCTGGTCTTTCAGCATCCCCTGAAGGAGAGAGTCTGAATCCAGGATCAGTGTGTAGACTCCTCCTGCTCAGCCCTCAGTGTTCAGCAGTGTGTTACTACAGCTGCTCACAGTAAGACAGAGACCACCAGGACCATCATGGAGACTGGGAGGCAGTCTGTGAGTCCTGATTGGTCCATCCATCTGTCAATCATTCCACACAACCAACAGCTGTTTCCACCTGCAGATGTTTGATTGATGCTGCCTGAGAGGACCAACCAACACTGAGGACAGAGCAGTGGAGATAATCTAATCTAATCTGTGTGTCTACTGTATATTAAGAGCTGAGACTAAAGACTGTTTTCATCATCCAGTTATTTCTAAGTTTAGAGATTAACCATGAACTTATTTCAAAATGTGAAGACGGACTGAGGGGAACTTTTCAAACTGCTTCATAATAACACTGAAGGTTTTTTACTTTACAGATTAAAGCAGATTATTATCAGATTAAACAAACTGGAGCGAGACATCGTTTAACATTTCTGATTAAAAACACAGAAATGATTCTTCAGTGATCAAAATCCTCGTCCACACATGTTCTGTGATCAACTCATTTTCAGCACTGCGAGTTCATTATGACAAACAAACACTGTGCTCAACTCCAATTAATCTCATGTAATCTGTATTTATGTACACATGTATATTATGGGATGGACACAGTATATCAGTGCAGTAGAGTTAATGTAATCAAACATGTTTATATCACATATTTAGAGCTCAGACTGATTATGTGTGTGGTTATAGATCATGTGATGTCTGTTTTTAAATGAACTGATACATGGTTTAATCCAGTAAATATCAATACAACTGTTCAATAAGTCCATCACAACTTCTCAAACAGCTGAGGAGAACTCTTTAAAGTGCTTCTTTAGTCTGAGTAACACTGAACACATTCATTTAAACTGTTAATTATGACACAGAAACACTGTAGTCAAGTTCATCTAATCTAATCTGTAGTCCTGTTGTTATACATCATGAACACAGTGTTGTCAGTTCAGCAGAGTCTGGCTGTTCAACTTTTCAAACCTCTGATGTGAATGTGATATTTGTCCTGTCGTCCTGTCAGCAGCTCTATTAAAACACGCCGCTCCTCCTCTCATGTGCGGACCCGGCACAAGCAGCCTGTGTCCCGTTTACGGTCCCGCTCCTTAGTTTTAGAAACCAGGCGGTAATGTTCCTCTATCAGCCGTGTGTTGTTGAGCTGCCGTGATAAACAGGTTTTCTAAAAAGAGAGTTAATATGGACCGACTCACTGTGGGCGGTTCAGTGGTGTTATTCTGATCTGATGAAGTGGAGATTAAGGGTTAATAATCTCTGTAGGTTATTATGGGATGTACAGAAACACTGAGTCAGTGCAGTACAGCAGCAGGCAGCAGTCTGAGTGCCAGTGATGTTTCTGTTGAGTCTGTTTCAGATCAGAAAAGACTTCAGCAAACTGTTTAAACTACGGGAATGAAACACATTCCTTACTGTGTGTGTGTGTGTGTGTGTGTGTGTGTGTGTGTGTGTGTGTGTGTGTGTGTGTGTGTGGTAACAACTCTGTTTACTAAAATACAGACTGAAAATATGAACAACATTTTATCAGGAGAAACTAAAACATGAACAAACCTCCAGTTTGGTTGAAGCGCTGCTTTAGAATTTCAATGCTGGCTTTGAAGGTCTGCTGGTCACCCCTGCGCTTCTCAGTCTCCCCCTGCCAGTAGTTCGCTCTGTCCTCTGAGACTCTGCTCATCCAGTCCTGTTTGGGTACGTCTCTCTGGGTGTTACTGTCATAGTGATCAATCTGAAAATCATCAACCATCCCAACAGCCACAAACTCTGGGAAGTTTGGGACTTCAGAAGACCCCGTGTAGAAATACTTCAGAGAGTGAGTCCCTGTAAGGACAAAATACTTTCATCAGTTTTTATTCATCACTTTTTAGATCACTGAACAAAGTTATCATCCAGCACACACAATCAAAGACTTACATACTTTCAACACAACATTATAACCTCTGTGCAGTCAGTAAATAATAACATTTAAAGATCTAAAAAACCCTCTTTATTCTAATATTCCTGATGAACGTGTTTTAGAAAATGTAGTTTTCTTTTCTGACATGAATTATCAAACAAGTCAAATATTTCAGTCGAGCAGTTTTCCACCTGACTGTCATGAAGAGATTTTTACCAACACTTATAATTCTTCATTTTTTAAATCTGAAGATAAACTCAAGTTTAGTTTCCTGTTAGTTGAGTTTTTATTTGTTGTTATGATTCATTCAGTTTACACTCTCATTATTTTAGGATTTGAAACCTCTGACCAAAGGTTGGTTGATTTCCTCTTCTATTGCTGTTGTTGTCTTCAAGTCAAGTCGATTATTATCAAATATATATTTTTATGTTGCTGTCATTGAACTGTGTGGCATTTTTTAGCATACAAGTTATATCTTTAATAAAACAGTACAGAAATATTTTGACCAATGTGTATCATACTTTTATAAAAGTGTAATTATTGAATTTTAAGAACTATTTCTCAAGCAGTACATTTTCTGTAAGTATCACTGATATGTTGGATTAAAAGCAAATTGATAATAAAGTCTAAAATCATTGCCTACACCATGAACTGATTTTAGTCATAATTTAAAACATTTATTTAAGATCTTTTAAAAAAGTATCAGCAGAGTCACTGATCATTTTATAATCCTGAACTGTTTTTCTGCTTCCTGAACATGTTCATCACTTTTCTCTTTTTCAAACTACTCTTTAAAACCATCTGCAGCACTGCTCACATCAAAAATGAAACTCTTCCAGAAATAAATCTGCTCCTTTTTAGTCAAAACAACAATTATAGCTAATGCTGGATTTTAGAGGCCAACAATGATGTGGTTAGTTTCAAAGATCAAATCACTTCAGAGATTAAAAAATACTTGTTTTTGTGTTTTTGACATTACAGTTTAAGAATAAACTCGTGACTGCCCTCTGGTGGACAAACTCTGCAATGACACACTGTTTCTAAAGAACTTCTAACCTGGTTTTCTGTCTCCTGTTTCTTTAAGTCCAACAAACACAGATACCAAAATATCTGCTCTAAGCTAATATCAGCAGATAAATCCTTACAGATGTACTAAACAGCCTGATATTGTAAATAGATTAAATGTAATAACTGTTGAGTCATGTGATGGAAACAAACCAACAAACTGAGTATGAACTAAAGAACAATATGACATTATAAGGAGGTGAACACGGATTATTGTCTGTTTCTGTGAGCACATATTTAAATTAGTTGAGTAGAAAGAAAACAGAGTATTTCCACATATATTTTTAAACAACTTTAACTTAAAATAACTCAGTTTTTAATAATAAAATGTCTCCTCACAGCTTATACACTGAATGCTCTGTTTATAGTCCGGGATAATAAAAAAAAGCTTGTTTCATGCATTTCTTCCTATTTTCTTTCTTTCTTTCTCTGAGTGTCACTGCTTCACTGCTGAGTTATGCTGCCTTGTGGCATTAAATGTCCTTCATTGTAATAATCCATGAATTGTCCTAAGTAATGGTTCAAGATGACTTTTAGAATAAAAGAGACAAATGCACATTTTGAAGCCCTTCTCTGAAATGAACTTGTCTTGTGACTATGATGGTGAAACGACACGAACAGACAGATTTACTGACTTGAAATAAAACGCTTACTCATAACATTTCTACAATAAGATGAAGTCGTGGAGATAAACATCAAATACTATCCAATGCATCTTGACCTCATATGTACGCTTTATAAACACATGAAGAATTGTTTTCTGTCTTAACTCACCTGCCGTCGTGTCATGTAGGACTAATCCCAGGGCAGCCAGGATCATCAGAGTCTTCATTGTGACCTTGGTCTTCTTAAACTTTGAATAATTCTTAACTTTTAAGGAGGCAAGAACAAGGCTTGCTTCTCGATCGAGCTCCAGTGTCGAAGTGACTAAAGGAGAGTCAAGAAAGCTGGTGTCATCGCCTCTCTGGCCAATAGGAATTTAGTCTGAGCATAACGTCACTAGTAACTCGCTAAAACCAAATCAATGAGGTTATGAATGAAAGTGAAACTTAGAACAGCTCGTGTCTCTGTTTATTCACATGACAGAACACAGGGAGACACGGCTGACTTTATTACAATGTATCATCTTTTGTTGCATATAAAGTAATATCTAACATTACACTGATATATTTTCTTCTATATATTTTAGACTTAGTGATATAATGTATACAAATGTTATAATTCTTGTGGGAGGTCAGAGGTCATGGTCAGATACAGATCAGGTAATTTGGAGTTTGTGAGGATATAGTTGAGTCTTATTGAGCTTTTGTTCTGGGATTGAAAACAGCCTTAACAATAAAACACAATCCAAAGTGTAGTTTCATAGATGAAACAGAGAATAAGTGTGTTTGAGGTGCTCCCCCTAGAGGTTCAACCTGAACAGGTCTGTGATTATCTGATATTTTAGATACAATCTGTGCACAGCCATAACATTCAAAGATGTTAAATCAGACAGAGGGCATGTTTTAAAGTCAAAATCATGTTATAATATACTTTATTCTGTGTTGTGCATAACTATTAAGTACAGATTAGTACTCCAGTCTTAGCACATATTAGACCTGCTGTCAAGACATTTAGTAGCCTATAATAAAACCTAAAGATAGTCTAAATGAAGAATAAAAACATCAGATGAAGTCCGCTCTGTCTGAAAGGTTAAATGCTCCTGATCAGATGTGTGAAGTCATGTACGCTGCTGAACAGGAGAAATATGACACCTCTGTTGATGTTTGAATACCTGATGCTGTTTTTCATTTTCTGGCTTTGGCGCTGTGTAAACTCTCTTTCACGCTTCACCTGAACAATTTGAAATACTACCTTTAAAGTTACAGAAAAGTAGCCTGTTACAGCATCAAAGCATCAGCTGTTCTTTTATCTGGATGTCAAATTGTTGTTTTTGTCACACTGAGACTTGACCTCTGGCTGACTGAAGCTCATCATGCTCTCTGCTGATCTACGCCTGATTCAGTTGCACAGACTTTAAATAAGAAGTGGACATAGTGCCTGTGTTTTAAAAGTGAAGCTGATTGCAGGAGTGACATAAACCTGCATTCTTGGTGGAAATGACACAGAGTGGTGAAGGTGTTTTGTCACTTATTAAGTGTCTGATAATCTGAATGAAGTTTAACATGTGAAGAACAAGAAGACGTCCTTGTTGTTTATTTATTTCCTGCTAATGGAAAGACAGAGAAGGGCCACAGAGAGATGAAAATGCTAGTCACTGAAGCTAGCTGTGTGTTAAACAAGTCTTCTTTCTGTCATGGTGGGAGGATGGATGCTGTGGTGTTAGGTGGAGAGGTAAAGGAAGGGTGGGAGTAAGTGTGCTGACCTCCTGCTGGTTGAAGCCCTGATGAAACACGCAGGCTGCCAAAGTGACAGGAAGTCATCTCAGGAGGGGATCAGACTCAAACATAGCAGCTCCTCTCCTCTCCTCTTCTGGTCCCCGATCAGTTTTTCAAATAAGGGTGAACAACTGGACTGCAAAGGTGAGACATTTGAGATGAACTATTTAATTTGTGCTACAAGCTTTATTTCAATCAGCAAATATCATAAAGCAACAGGCTGTATGAGAGACATGGATGTAGCCACCTCCAGTTTAACACTTTGTCAGTCACCAATGGCCCTCAGGGAAAAACTCCACTGGTTGCAAAAAAACAAGACTTGACTGAATGAAAGTGTTAATGAAAATGAGCCCACTCCTCACTTCACTTGTTACCTCAAATTAAACATTTCCCTCAATGACTTCATGATCTGAATTACTCGTGTAAAGGCTTTGTAGATATGAACACATTAGGAGCAGAATGACATGAGGCAGATTATGCTTTAGAGTCAGTCACAACCTCTGTGACATGTCAACCAGGACAGACATGTAGTGATGCTTATACACTCTGTAGTTGAAACATGGTCACTTTGGCTTAACAGGAACAAAAGATATTTTATACAAACTGTGGTGTATCAGTTTAACTTTACAGGAAAGTTAGTAACACCATAGCGCCCCCCAGTGGTCAGATTAAATATGTGTCATGGAATTGCTGAATGGAAACCACCTGTTTATGTCAGAACATCATATTGGGCCTAAATAATCGTACTCATATTTATTCACCAGATAAAGAATGATTTCAATTTCATAAAAGGCATTAATATGTATGTTGTGTAAATAAACAGCCCCTCTGCTCTTTGTAATCCAGAGTTGACCTACATGTAGAGAAAAAACTAAATTGTTGAAAAACTCTTAAAAGGGAATTTTGACTGTTCTCAATCTTATCTCTATTTTCTATGAGTTAGGGTCTAAACTCTGAAAAAAGATGTTGCTTTTCTCTGTGATGTCCTCAATGGTACCCAAACTACAAACAAACCGGCTCTGATGACAGAACATCGAACAATAAAAACATTCTGAGGGAGAAAACAAGAAATAAAATATACAATTTCAGGCTCCAGATTATCCAACTATCTTCATCTTTAAATCACATTTACATGAAGAAAATAGTTCATCACATGAAAACAGCTTCTTCTTAACACTCAGAACACCTGACGCACAGACTGGAGAACATGTCTGGAACAGAAATGTTGTATTCAACACAACAGAGACACACTGACATCTCGGAAAAACTGTCAAAAGAAGATTTACAAAAATTATGTCCAATGTTATATGAGGGTTTAAAGCAGGGGTGTGCAAAGTGCGGCCCGGGGGCCAATTGCGGCCCAAGGTCCATTTATTTATGGCCCCAAGCTTCCATATTAAAATGTGTTATTTATAGCACAAAAATGAATCCCATTCTGAATCATTTATACATTTGTAGTTTCTTTCAAGAACACACACAAAACTAAAGTCAATCCAGAAATGTCTCACAAAGCTTCATATGGACTACTTGTATGAAGGCAAAGCTCTGAGAATTCTGCAAGACGGCAATAAAGAAGAAACACAAGAACTCTTAAAGTTGACAGGTTTTCAAATTAATGTCATGATGTGAAAATGTTCTTGATGAACACTAAAAGTTCAGAAGACACAAAAGAGGACACAAGACAAGATCAAAATTATGAAATTGTGCAGAAAAGGCAAAATTTGGTGCATAAAACTAAACTTAAAACAAACTCAAAATTATTTTGTTCTTAAAATGTTGTCTGCTGGTCAGAAAAGTCTTAAAAACAACATGAAAAAGAAGTGTGATGAAATCCAGATCGTGATTCTGCCATAGAAAAACAATAATACAATATTTTTCTCACACTGTCTGACCATTTTCCTCCAGAAGATAAAGTTTGCTAATGTATACATGGCTTGTGGAGAACTGAGGACTACCTAGTTACTGATTTATTGAGAAAAAAATTAAAATAATTGTTATTAAATAGAGATTTCATATATAACTTTTATCATTCCTAAGTCTCGGTAGGAGCCGCTGGCCCTGAGGCAGTCTGACAACATCAAAAGTGGCCCTCTTTGAAAAAAGTTTGGACACCACTGGTTTAAAGGATAAGGTGAAATATTGAAATACATTTGTTATGTGCAAAAGGGTTTATTTTTTCTTTCTCCCTGAAGCAACCTCTGACCTCCACACCTGTTCAGTTCCTGATCACTGTCACCTGTGGGCTGGCTACAAACAGCAGTGTCAAGCTCCTCCCACTCTCTTTCTCTCTCCCTCTCTCTCTCTCTCTCTCTGTCTGTGTGGACTTCTCTCTCTCTCTCTCTCTCTCTCTCTCTCTCGCTCACTGCAGTCAGGATCAGCAGCATGGCAGCAGCCGTCACTTCTCTTTCTTTGCTGTTTGTTTGTTGACATTATTTTACAATAAAACTTTATTTACTGATTGAAGGTCTTTTGATCCCTCAATGTTGTCTCCCCTCTGAGCCAGGACCCTAACACCCTGTAACCTTTAACACGTTGTATTTCTGATAACAAATGTTAAATTAAAAAAAAAGCTGCTGATGCAACTGTGCCAAAAACTGCAGTTCCCTGAGTGGCCACTTGAGGCTGGCTCCAAAAGTGAGTCAATCAGGCTCAATATCTCAATGTCCATCTTTGCAGCAGAATTAAAAACAATTACCTGATACAACACACTTTTGATGTCTCCATAGCTCCATGTCTACTTTATATGGGATGAATCTTAATTTATCTTACATAATAAAGTTATGTTTATGCTAAATGTACGGGAGCAGTATACACACAGTCTGCTACATCCACATTATTTTTTAAACATACTTTAACAACAAAGTGAGGGAGAGAAATTCTTAAGTTGATATCAGAATCTGTAGTCCTGTCCTCGTTTCTTACATTACTGACTCAATAATACAAATAATAATAATCATTCATTTTATTTGTAGGCGCCTTTCTGGACACCCAAGGTCACCTTACAACATAGCAATAATAAAAGCAACACTCAACAGTAAATACATACATAAATACATTAGAATAAAGATACAGTACTAGAAAAATGAAAGGGGAGGGGAAGTCATTCCAGCCCCAAAGAGACAGATTGGAGTGAGTATGCTTGGCGAAAAAGGTGAGTTTTTAGGCGGGATTTGAAGGTGTTGGGAGAGGTGGAATTTTGTACATCCTGGGGGAGAGAGTTCCAGAGGCCAATGTCAAACCTTAGTTATTGATGATTCATATTGTGTGTGATGCTGAGGAGGCAGTAGTGATGTAGAACTGTCTTCCCCTGAGCTGTTGACAGGAAATAACCTGAGGATGTCACATGACTTTTGAAAGTCTAGTCACAATTTTAGGAGTTATCATGATTAACAATCTTGTCTAAAGCATTAATAGCAGGATGAATTGATGACAAAGTTAAAGCTAACATGCAGTATTAATGAATATTTACAGCTGCTGCCTGAAAAAGTGTAGAAGCTGTGTGAAGAGCAGAGATGAGGCTTATTGACTTGAACTGAACCAAAGTGAATGAAGACAGAGGTGAGCAGGATGAGACAGGTAAGGACAGAGTTCACAGAGGGGAGACAGCAGAGGACACACGGAGAGGCAGATGTGTGTAAACAAGAGAAATTATGATGTGTGTTTGAGTCTATATACAGATGTTTCCCTTTACCCTCCTGGCTTCATGATCTAACATCTGCAGGTCAGAACCACCTTCATGAAGGCTCTGAGAGACAGGTGTAAGTTACAATCACAGGACTGTTACTAAAGATAGTTAACACTTGTGTGGATCTAAAAAGGGCCAGATGTCTACAGAATTATACGTTTTACTGGACAACAAAACAATAAGACAAAGAATGAAGTAGATTTAAACAAGTCTTCATGAATCCAACAGAAGAGGTCATTTCACCTCCTGTTAACATCTGCAAAAACACAACAAAGGACTGTTCATGTTTCTAAATACATGTTACCATTGAAGAGTGAGAAAACAGTTTTTCAGGGACATTATATGAATTTGGAGACATCCCACATCTTACTCATTTTACTTTTATCATGTCTGTGTTTGTGCCGGCACTTTACAGCAGCCTACCTGAAGACCTGAGGGCTGCACAGAGTATCAATGTTTTGACACCTACCTTTTTAGTCTGGCTTTTAACTGAGTTTTATTTAAAGTAACTCTATTTACTCACTTATTTTATATTTCAGTCTTTTTATGTGTATCTTATTGAGTCTTTAATTTGAGACATATTTTAACTTGTATATGGATTATTGGAGGGTGGGGTGGTCATACTGTTGTTAATGATTTTTTGTTCATGACAAGCACTTTGTGCTACGTTATGTGAAAAGTGCAATACAAATAGAGTCTAATTTACAATTACACAAAAACATAAACGCTGCAAAATGTGGATTTTGTCCTCTGAGTGTTCTGAAGAAATTAAAGCTAGAACAGAAGACACAACTCAAATCTGTCACAATAATTATGCTCTGATTTCTCTACACTTCACCTAAAAGATAACAACTGATCAAAATACTGAAGCAACAAATTAGGTGAGATTTATCAGAACATGGAGTTCATTCAGAAACTGTTTCAGCTAAGTCAGGGTTTCCTTCAACCAGGCTCAAAAAGACCCCTCTGTTATTTCTGTATTTTGATATCATTACAGTGCAGATGTTACTGAGAGGTCATTCTAAGTCTCTTCTTCAAACAATGTGAGTCATCCATTTATAAAAGGAATAACTACAGATCACATAGTTTACAGTACAAAGGGCAGAAAGGACAAAATGTTGCCACAGTGTTCACACAGCTGTAGCTTTAACTGTGTCAGTGTTTATATGAATGAGGGAAATGAAGAAACACACAGACTGTCAGAGTGAGAGGGACTTTATTTAAAAAGAAAATGCACAGTACAAGAGTATGAAACAGCAGATCAACACCACAACTTAACTTTACCACACCCGAGAAGTGATTCTGAGAATCAATCTTCAATTTCTATAACTTAGAGAGGAAACGTCCCTTGTTCCTGAAAACGAGCAGGAACTATAAAACAAGATTTCAGATTAGCTTGATGAGAAGTTTCAAACGTCCTACAGTCATTTAAGGCTTTCTGCCAAAATCAGAAGATAATGTTTCCAAACATGTTAAAAGAGAAACATCATAAAACTAAAACACACACTCTTGATTTGTAAGCAAAAACAACTGAAGGACATGAGATGTTATTTGCTTCAGTTTAAAAACAAACCCAACACAATTATAAACTACAGACTATTTACACTGATGGGAGGTACATCTTGAATTGATGCTGCTGTTTTCAAAGTGTTTGATTTTTATAGATTTAAAATATCCAGTTTGAATTTTTGTCCCAATCAACATAACTGTGATGAAAACCGCATCCGTCCTTTTCCTCCTGCCTCATCTTGTTGAGAATTACAGCAACTGCAGTGTGGGAGAGGGGGACTCCAGTAATCACACACACAAACACAAACACACACAAACACACACACACACACACACACACACACTCACTCACTCACTCACTCATACTCACACCCACACACACACACACTCACTCACTCACACACTCACACACTCACTCACTCACACACACACACACACTCACTCACTCACTCACTCACGCACACACTCACACACACACTCACTCACTCACTCACTCACTCACTCACTCACTCACTCACTCACTCACTCACTCACACACACACTCACTCACTCACTCACTCACTCACTCACTCACTCACTCACTCACTCACTCACTCACTGAATCACTCACTCGAGAGAAACCTAAAGAAAGAAAGAAGGTAAAATGAAAATAATGAACCTTATAAATGTTTGGAGATTAATTCCACAGAGCAACATGTTTACAGACGTTTACCTGAAATATGTTTGAGTCAGTCATTTCAGTGATTACATTTTGTAAACTAAACTTTCACCTGAACTTGAAGACGTTTTAATCTTTATTTAATGAGTATGTGTCACTGTTTATTTATAGGTTATTGATTAAAGCTTCTGTGAGGAGTTTTTAGCTGGTTATGAAACAGACTAAAATTAATACTGAAGTCTCTTTATGACAAACAAGAGCAAACGGGACCATCAGAACAAAAAATATATTATTTATATAGAGTTATTTTTAGCGTCTGAAACCACTGGCAGCGTTAGGTGATTGTCGATCAGTCATAAATTTGACGGATAAATAAAGCAGGGTGAGATTTATTGGTTGAGAACACGACTCTCTCATGTACAGGACTAAAGCAGACAAGAGATGAGAGGTGTCATGTTGTCCACAGGGGGCGCCAACGTCAAAAGTTCCTCACAGGAGCTTTAAGTTTTTAATCTAACATTTCATCTGACCTGCTTATGTGAAGGTTTCTGAAGGAATTTACTGACTTCAATGATCTCGATTAACTTCACAAAAGACACTTTTTTGTTTCCGTTGAGGTCATTCATAGATTGTCTTCACAGCTAAAATGTGTCACAGAAGTTTGACAGTGAAAAACAACAGAGAGAACAAAGTTAAAGCAGCGTTTTATGTCCCATATAAAGAAACTCACAGTGCAGGGTGGTGTGTTTATGCTGTCGGCACCGGGTTCAGTTTCTCGTTGAGCTCCGAGCTGTATTCAGAAGCTGTATCACAGTTGGCTGAAATACAAAGCAAAGACATTTTACTTCTTACATACTTCAAAACATCAGAGTATCTTTTCTCCTCTCCTCTAGTCACTTATTTAACAGAAATGAAATCTTAAATTGACACGTGTATCTTGTTCTACGCACACAGCTCACTTTGTCTCCTGAACAAAAATCAAACAGAAGTTCAAACTATTATCCAAAACACAGCTTGAAAACAGTAAACGTCACTCTTTAACCTCAATAAACTAACTACCTCAGAGTGTTTATGAAAGGTAAACTGCTGGTCAGAGTTACAGAGACATTAAATTGAGGAGTGTGTTCTCACTAACAAACATAGAAGAACATGTATTTAACAAACAGACACGTGTAAAACAGACCACATGAACAATAGAAGCATATCTGATAATAATCAACGTGTGAATGATAATTTGTGATCTTATGATATCATTATGACAGAGTTTCAAATGCAGTGTTCACTGTTAGGAACACATTGTGACACACACTGTTAAAGCTTCACTTTAATAATCTGAATAAAAACTGAAACTCAACGTCTGAAGAAGAAAATCACACAAGACAAAGTTTCTGTTTGTGACTCACATTTTTTGCCTCTGCAATACTTGAATCCAACGACAGCAGCGAGGGCGAGAAGTAGAAGAACCACTGCAACAATGATACCGATGATCATGGGCGTGTAATTCACTGTTGAACAGAAATAAAAACACAGTTATAATCTGTGGAGATGAAGCAGTTCAGAGGAGAACATCTACAAACCAGAGTATCATCCTGTAAATAAACACTGTCACTTTAATGTGTTGATGTTTATTTTTATCTCTACATGTCTGTGAATAAAACCTGGATCTATGATTTTGGCCCACGTCTGTGAAACACCCTACCTGAAGATCTGAGGGCTGCACAGAGCATCAACATTTTTAAAAGGAAACTCAAGACCGACCTTTTTAGTCTCACTTTAAGCTGAGTTTTATTCTTATAACAGTTTTATTTCACCTTACTTTATTTATCTCTTATCTAGTTCAAATTTTAGTCACTTTTATTTTATTTACTTTTTTTTTAAGTATAGCTTATTATTTTCTTTAAATGGTTGAATATTTTAGTGTTTTATTATCTTAGAAATGTATTTTATTTTGGTGAGTTTAATTTCTGGTGTTGAGTTTTAACATCTTATGTTTCCTCCAGTGTTTCCTCATTAACATATCATGAAACTGTTTCCTCAGTTCATTCAGCAACTCATTTTATTTTTCATTTATTTATTTATTTTGTTCTTCTTCTTCTTATTGTTGTTGCATATATTGTGTTCTTAACCTTAGGATTGTGGGGTGGGTTTGGGGTCGGGGCTGGGGTTAGGATTAGGATCTGGGAGGTCCTTATAGTTTTATACTTATATATATGCTTTTTAAAAATGTGTCCTATTTTAAGTTGTTTTCATGTACAGCACTTTGTGTTATAATGTCCTTGTATGAAAAGCACTTTATCAATAAAGTCTGACTGATTGATTGATTTCCTTTTCTAGCTGTGTTGTTTGAGTTTAGCTGAATGCTGGTTTCTTTACCAGGTTAGTGTTTGGCACTATGAGACACTTTGACTACATGATCAAACTCCTTTTTACTGCCAGAAAACTGAGAACATAAAACTAATCATTAATGATTTACTGTCAGATATATATCCATCCGTCCAGTTATTTTAAAACGGTATTCTTGTCCTTAAAAGTAGAAAAGTCAACACAGAATCTCTAAACATTCAAAAGGTTTATTAAAAATATCACTTTAGTTTTGTTTCATTTGAAATATTTTCTGAGATGATTCAAACACTAGAATACTAAAAATGCTTCTAAAAACTATTTAAAAGGTTGTAAACAAAAGAAGAGGTCTGTATATGTATGTTTTGTATGTTTTCTTACTGATAGTTTTAATGTATTGATCAAAAAAAAGAAGGACAACAATATTCCCTGCATCAATAATCCCTTTAAACCACAACTTTGAGTTTAAATCAGGAAAAGTATTTTAAATTATTTTAAGGATTCATCACTTCTGATTCCAGTCTTACCATGGTTGGTCCTGATCACATCTTTGTCCAGTATGGTGACAAAGTCCTCCTTCACTCCAGAGAGCTGAAACACACATTCGTACTTCCCCCAGTCTCCAGATGGAAGTTTCTGCAGGTCAACACTCATCTGGAAGGATCCGTCAGGGTTGGGGACGATCTCTCCAAGTTCCACGTCCTCATGAAGCTCCTCTCCATCTTTCCTCCAGAACATCACGGCTCTGTTTGGGTAGAAACCTGAAGCGTGGCAGGTGACTGGAGAGGAGGGAGACTTCTGGAGGAAAGACACTGAGGGGAGGTCTGGAGAACAAAAAGAGAGAGGGATTAGAGTTTTATTTGTTTTTATCTTGTTTTTTACATTTAAATTCATAAATGATGATCATTTGTTAAATGAAGGTAAACAATAAAAGTATACAGTGTGTAAACAAAGCAAATCAGCCCAACAAAATTAGATTTAAAAAGAACTGATGGACAGAGAGGAAAACAGAAGAGGAGAGATGATGTGGTTGAGAAAGATGCTAAAGGAAAGAAGAGGACAGAGAGATATAAAAATAAACGATAAATTAAAGAAAGAGACTAAATGTAGGAAAAGATAGAGGGAGCAGACAGGTGAAGAGAGAGAATAAGAAAAAGAGAATTATGGGATACATTTTTGAAATATCACAGTAAAAAAATATAAACAAGTAAATGAACATTGTGATAATAAAAAAATCAGGTCATGTGATCCTACCTGTTCTCATCAGAGAGGTCTTTCCATAGTTCACATACTTCTTCAGCCAGTCAATACACTCATTGGTGCAGTAATTTTTATCACTTGCTAGCCAATCTTTGTTGTTATTCCACTTCTGTTTGCTGATGACCGCCTGTTGACTCGGAGCGATCCAAGTCATTGTCTTCATGTCATACACTAAGAAGTCTTCTCCATCATATCCAAACTGTTCAAAACCAGTGACCTCTTTAGTCTCATCATCCCACTGACAGCCGTACATCTTCTGGAAAACATGGACACCTGAGAAAGAGAGAGAGGGGGGGTGAGAGGGAGAAAAGGGAGAAAAAGAGAGGGGGAAGAGGAAAGGAGGGAGAGAAAGACGGATGAGGATACAGAGAGGGGAGAGAGAGAGGTGGGGGGAGAAAGGGGAAAAATAGAGAGGGAGAGAGAAAGAGAGAAGAGAGAGGGGGAGAGAAAGAGAAGAAGGGAGGGAGAGAGAGGGAGAGATTGAGGGAGAGATTGAGGGAGAGAGAGAGTTCAGTTAACCACACACGCGCTCCCCTGTCCTAATCTGGTCTTTCAGATTCCACTGGACCATCATGGAGACTGGGAGGCAGTCTGTGAGTCCTGATTGGTCCATCCGTCTGTCAATCATTCCACACAACCAACAGCTGTTTCCACCTGCAGATGTTTGATTGATGCTGCCTGAGAGGACCAACCAACACTGAGGACAGAGCAGTGGAGATAATCTAATCTAATCTGTGTGTCTACTGTATATTAAGAGCTGAGACTAAAGACTGTTTTCATCATCCAGTTATTTCTAAGTTTAGAGATTAACCATGAATTTATTTCAAAATGTGAAGACGAACTGAGGTGAACTATTCAAACTGCTTCATAATAACACTGAAGGTTTTTTACTTTACAGATTAAAGCAGATTATTATCAGATTAAACAAACTGGAGCGAGACATCGTTTAACATTTCTGATTAAAAACACAGAAATGATTCTTCAGTGATCAAAATCCTCGTCCACACATGTTCTGTGATCAACTCATTTTCAGCACTGTGAGTTCATTATGACAAACAAACACTGTGCTCAACTCCAATTAACCTCATGTAATCTGTATTTATGTACACATGTATATTATGGGATGGACACAGTATATCAGTGCAGTAGAGTTAATGTAATCAAACATGTTTATATCACATATTTAGAGCTCAGACTGATTATGTGTGTGGTTATAGATCATGTGATGTCTGTTTTTAAATGAACTGATACATGGTTTAATCCAGTAAATATCAATACAACTGTTCAATAAGTCCATCACAACTTCTCAAACAGCTGAGGAGAACTCTTTAAAGTGCTTCTTTAGTCTGAGTAACACTGAACACATTCATTTAAACTGTTTATTATGACACAGAAACACTGTGGTCAAGTTCATCTAATCTAATCTGTAGTCCTGTTGTTATACATCATGAACACAGTATAACATCATGTTTACTAAAATACAGGCTGAAAATATGAACAACATTTTATCAGGAGAAACTAAAACATGAACAAACCTCCAGTTTGGTTGAAGCGCTGTTTTGCAATTTCAATGTTGGCTTTGAAGCTCTGCTGGGCAAACAAAGAGATATGAGTCTCTTTCTGCCAGTACTTAGGATCACCCTCTGAGACTCTGCTCATCCAGTCCTGTTTGGGTACTTCTCTCTTTGTGTCACTGTCAAAGTAACTTATCTGAGCATCATCAACCATCCCAACAATCACAAACTCTGGGAAGTTTGGGACTCCAGAAGACGCGGTGTAGAAATACTTCAGAGAGTGAGTCCCTGTAAGGACAAAATACTTTCATCAGTTTTTATTCATCACATTTTCGATCACTGAACAAAGTTATCATCCAGCACACACAATCAAAGACTTACACACTTTCAACACAACATTATAACCTCTGTGCAGTCAGTAAATAATAACATTTAAAGATCTAAAAAACCCTCTTTATTCTAATATTCCTGATGAACGTGTTTTAGAAAATGTAGTTTTCTTTTCTGACATGAATTATCAAACAAGTCAAATATTTCAGTCGAGCAGTTTTCCACCTGACTGTCATGAAGAGATTTTTACCAACACTTATAATTCTTCATTTTTAAAATCTGAAGATAAACTCCAGTTTGGTTTCCTGTTAGTTGAGTTTTTATTTGTTGTAATGATTCATTCACAGTTTACACTCTCATTATTTTATGATTTGAAACCTCTGACCAAAGGTGGGTTGTTTTCCTCTTCTATTGCTGTTGTTGTCTTCAAGTCAAGTCGATTATTATCAAATATATATTTTTATGTTGCTGTCATTGAACTGTGTGGCATTTTTTAGCATACAAGTTATATCTTTAATAAAACAGTACAGAAATATTTTGGCCAAAGTGTATCGTACTTTTATAAAAGTGTAATTATTGAAACTTAAGAACTATTTCTCAAGCAGTACATTTTCTGTAAGTATCACTGATATGTTGGATTAAAAGTAAATTGTTTAATAAAGTCTAAAGTAACCTCACTGCCACAGACTCTTGCCAAGATGCTCCAGTCTACCCCAACTTCCTGCAGTTCACCGAGGACTTTTTCAACAAGTCCATATTGTTTGCCTTTCTACTGTCTAAGCCATGTATACTACAATACAGCAGCCATGAGTGTGTGAATGGTTGAATGCGACAACTAGTGTAAAAGTTCTTTGAGCGGTGAGAAAGACTACAAAAGTGATATTTAAGTCCATGTACCATTTTAGCTAGAGGGACCTGTGGTGCATGGAGGATAACCGCATTAGATTCATGTTAGGGGCAACGTCCATCACCCCGGAACATGAAATGTTGGGTTGGAGGGACCAATCATGCCCACTGTGTGCAGGGACACCAACATTAAGGCATATTATGTCAGGTTGTAAGGTTAGCCTGCCCCAAGGTCGGTATACATGGAGACATAACCAGGCATAGAAGAGCTTAGTGGCAGGGATTGAAAGTAGGAAGCGACAGGTGAATTCAGGATGTAATCAGGGAAAGAGTGCAGCCATTCAGTTTGTCTTTGAAGGAGAGAAATGTACGGGAGGTAGACTCTTTAAGATGCATGAGTCAGGTCACCTAAAAGGTAGTAGGGATTGGGAGATGCAGGTAGACTTGGGAGGAAAACTTGTAGTGCAACAGGAGATCGTTTCCACTAATCTGAGGCCTGACATGGTGCTCTGGTAGAGCAGTCAGTAGGGGGTTTAATATAGAGCTGACAGTGCCTTTGGAGAACTCTGTGGAGGCGGCGTATGAAAGGAAAAAGCTTACATAGTCGACAGCAAAAACAGAGCAGCCAGGTTGGAGAGTTAGGATCTGTCCAGTAAAAGTTGGATATAGAGGGTTTGAAGCACGATCAACTCTCTCACTACTGGGAGAACTGGGAGTGCGTGGAAAGAATTTGCGAACAACGGTAAAGGAAATGTCAGACGAAGCAGTTAACACTAGTCAGTGGATCTGGATAAGGAGGAGTAATATCAGTAAAGGGCCAAAACAGAATTAGGGAAATATTCATTAGGGGGGAGGTACAGCAAACAGCCTAGATCGGGGGGATGAGTTCTAGCCCATACAGGCTTCTCATCTTGGCTCTGCCTCCCCTGTCTTCTAATATCTAGCTGCTGACTCTTCTTGTTGTGTGTTGGGTGGTGGGGGCTGCAGGTCCAGGTGCTAGAGTAGGTAGTATCAGTGTTGTCACTACCTGGAGCTTGCATGTACGGAGCCTGGGTCTGTTGAACATGGCAATACTGTATGGGTTGGGTTAATAAAGTGGGGTGGTCTGTAGTGGATATGATGGGAAGTGCGAGCTGGCATGGAGGGGGGGTTGCTCTGGGATGCCAGAGTTAACTGTTTAGCCTCGTAGGTGTCGTGGGCCGAACTAAAGGAAACATCAGTGAAGGGAGGAGACCACGTGATAACCCCAGGGATGTGCTGGCTCTGCTGCCCATATGTCTTTTCTATCTCTGGCTTTGAGGGACATGAGGGGCCCCGGGATAGGCTACTAAACTTATCAGCAGAGGGCATAGTGGGGTGGGTTTCTTCACTTAGCACTCATACCATCCAGTTCTCCCCCTCTGTTGAGACTTTTAAAAGTCGTCTTAAAACTCATTTTTATTCATTAGCTTTTAAGTGCCCCTAACCACACTGGCTCAGATGCTTCACTGCACTGTTAATTGTTTTTCTAGTCATTACTGTTGTTTTCATTGTGAATTTCAATTTTAATTATATTGCTCTCTTACCACTCTTCTTTCCCTCTTTCTTCCTCTGTTTGTGTCGTTTTTAATTTTATTTTCTCTTTGTTTTCCTCATATTCTGTTGTAAAGCACTTTGGATCAACCGTGTTGTTTGTAAAGTGCTATATAAATAAAGTTGATTTGATACTTTCTTTCAGCACAAGTACCTTGTGTTTAACTAAAATAAAAAAATAATATTCAATATTTAAAGTAATGTGGATAACAACCTTGATTAATAGCACTAACATAACATCACAGTTTTTAGTAATAAACTGTCTTTAACAACCTAAAGACAGACTTTAAGTGCCCTATGTTTAGTTTTTGATTTAAAAAAAATACCACAGTTTGAACCAATTTATTCCTTTGTCTTTATTTCTCTATCACTGGTTTGAGCTCAGTAGTTATGCTGCTGTTTTTGACAGCATCTCCCTAAGATGAAATAATTAATTAAATGTTCTGAATAATGGTTTGAGTTATCTTTAAAAAAAAAGGACAAATGTATTTTGAATAATCGTTTCTTGTGACTTCTTATGCTTACTTTTGACTTCTGC
Source organism: Notolabrus celidotus (assembly GCF_009762535.1). Taxonomy (NCBI): domain Eukaryota; kingdom Metazoa; phylum Chordata; class Actinopteri; order Labriformes; family Labridae; genus Notolabrus; species Notolabrus celidotus. The sequence goes on along the minus strand of NC_048287.1, from coordinate 28,905,273 downwards.
GTTGACGCTGCGGTGGGTAGCTACGCCCTAGTGGCCAACACCACCGTGTCCTTTTTATTAACTTACTTGTGAGAGGAATTACACGAACACTAAGATAAATAACAAACATACAAGAACATTCGTCGACTTATATCAGTTCTACAATGTCCTAAATTCCCGAAACTGGACATCAAATAATATTAAATTAACCTTAAATTCTAGAAGTTTAGAAACACATGACGCATTTTCTCTTTTCAATAAATCGTCTTAAATTAATCTTCACTCACCTGCCGTCGTGTCATGTAGGACTAATCCCAGGACAGCCAGGATCATCAGAGTCCTCATTGTGACCTTGGTCTTCTTAAACTTTGATAGACTTTCAATGTATACTTTGTTTTTTTACAACCCAAATTATAAAACGCTTCTTCCTGCTCGAGCTCTCTGCGTGAAGCGAAGTGAGGAGAATACAGAGGCGGTGACTTCAACCTCCATCTCAGCCAATCTAAATTTAATCTGAGCATCAACGTCACTAGTAACTCAGTAAAACTGACTCACTTAGGTTATGAACGAAAGTGAAACTTAGAACAGCTTGTTTATTACATGCCAGAACCACTTTATTCTGATGTCCCATCTTTGCTGGCATGTAAAGTAGTATATTATTGTGTATCAGAGCAACTGTAATGACACCATTTCCCTCCCGGATAAGTCTTTTAGACTCTGAAGCTCCTCTCCATCTTTCCTCCAGAACATCACGGCTCTGTTTGGGTAGAAACCTGAAGCGTGGCAGGTGACTGGAGAGGAGGGAGACTTCTGGAGGAGAGACACTGAGGGGAGGTCTGGAGAACAAAAATAAATGACAGTGTATCATTATTTTTTATTACACTTTATTGTTTATTATTACAAGTCCTGTTGATGTTGACTGTTTAATTATTTGGTTAATACAAGTCTATAAACATGTATTATGTAGGTGATAAAAATGAACCTTATTAAAAAGAATTCTTAAAACTATTATAACCTTGTTTTGAAAAAAAATGAGTGGCAGCGTAGAAAAACAGATATAATATGTGGGGGGAGTTGAGATAGATTAGAAAAGAAGAGGACAGAGAGAAACTGAACTTAAAAGAAAGAGAAACATTAAGAAAGATCAGGCACAAAGAGAGAGATGTACAATGTGTTAAAGGGTCGGGGTAAGAATAGTGATGAAGAGAGAGCATGAGAAAAAGAGAAATGTGTGAAACATTTAGTTTAATGTCAGAGTATACCAAATAAATTAAGCTTATGAACAGGTCATGTGGTTCTTCTACCTGTTCTCATCAGAGAGGTCTTTCCATAGTTCACATACTTCTTCAGCCAGTCAATACACTCCTTGGTGAGGTACTGTTTATTCTGTGCTATCAAAGCTTTTGTCATTATCCCACTTCTGTTTGGTGATGACAGCCTGCTGTGTAGGAGCGATCCAAGTCATTGTCTTCATGTTGCTCTTCATCATCCCCCCTCTCCCCTTTTCTCTACCTCCCTTCCCATTCTCTCTCCCTCTCCCTCTCTCTCTCTCTCTCTCTCTCTCTCTCTCTCTCTCTCTCTCTCTCTCTCTCTCTCTCTCTCTCTCTCTCTCTCTCAGGTGTCCACATTGTCCAGCAGATGGTCGGCTGTCAGTGGGATGATGAGACTGAATAGCTCAGTGGTTACAGACAGTTTGGTTACGATGGAGAAGACTTCGTAGCCCTGGCCCTTCTTTGTTATTTCGTAAGCTAATATTAAGTAATGCATCAGTATAGTAAACTACCTTTTTGAGAGATCAGAGGTCAGATGATCAGTTAACACATTGAGACATTTCCCCACATCTTCTGGCTGACAGAAGCTCATTATGCTCACTGTTAATTTGAATCAGTTGTATAGGCTTTAAACAAGACGTAGATGCAGACACTGCATTTCAAAACCTATGTTATTTGCAATGGCCAACAAAGGGCTTCTCCACTGGTTGCATGACTGAATAAAAGCAGATATGAAAACAACCCCACCACTAATTTAATTTGTTCACTCAGAACACATTGCCTTTAATGAGTTCATGATCTGAGGCTTTATAAAGATGGTCCCATTAAAGGATGAATTACAGGGACTTGGTTATGCTTTGGGGCACAGCTACTAAGCTTATCCACCCTGTAGTTGAAATATGATATCTTAGGCTAAACAGAATAAAACAAAACATATACAGTCTGGTGTGTCAGTTAAAGTTAAGATTAACTTTAGTTAGAGTAACTTGACTTTAACACGCGTGATGCAATATTCACAGTTCAGGCTTATTTTCAAAATACTGAGGCAGAGGTAACAAGAAGGATGTCTGGGGATTCCTCCCCTGGGAAATAATGAGTATCTAACACTTAATTCCCAGCATTGTGATGAGTATTTTTGTGACTATTTGTGCTGGAAATTGAATTATTAAATTTACTATATTAGTGATTATGTTAAATAAACAAAAACAGGAATTCATCTCCCTGCATGAAACTCACACTTTAGTAAAATTGTTTCTGTTTTTTCTCACAAGTTAAATTCAAAACTTAGGAGTTCATTAAAAGTCAAACAGTAAAATGAACTGATTAAACACTTTAATGAACAAAGACGTTCTTTGGTTTTAAACTTAATGCACAAACCTTGCATGAAAACTTAATATGTAAAATAAAAGTAAGTAACCAATAGGGCACTTTATTACATTTTGTTCTCTAAAAAGGCATTCAGACATCAACTTTTTAACATTAAATTCACTGGAAGGCACTTTATTTTTTTCCTGTCTACATTTTATCTACAGGCATACAGAGGACACTTTTTAAGATTGTATCTGCTGTAAAGCATACATGTACATGAGGCACTATTTCAGGGCATCTTGATGGCCCCTTTATGTATTTAGCTAAGGGCATCCAGAGGGCAGTGTTTCACATTTCATCCACTGAGGGGCTTCCAGAGGGCAAATATTTCCTTTCAATTCACTACAATCGCCCTTCATCTATTTGTATCTATTTGTTTATGCATTTATGAATAAACAAATAGAAACATGTGCAAGTATCTCAACTCAACTCAACTTTATTTATATAGCACCTTTCATACATAAAAACATGTAGCCAAAAGTGCTTCACAGAGTAACAGACAGTAAGAAAACAACAGCAATGGTAAAATTATAGAACGCATGATTTAAAAAAAAGAATTCAGAAAATCAACACAGTAAAATTAATAAAATAAGTAAGAGTGGAAATAAAAGTTAAAAATAAGGTAGAGTTAACAAGATCAGATGAACACAATAAATAAATAAGATAAATAAATACATGTTAAAACAATGCTTCAGATAATAATGATAAAAATAAATAAATAAATAAATAATAATAATAATAATAATAATAATAATAATAATAATAATAATGATAATAATGCAGCCCAGGGCTGAAATAAATTACTCCAAATTAAAAGCTAGATTAAAAAGGTAAATCTTAAATTTACTTTTAAAGACACACAGAGAGCTTGCTGTTCTGATGTCCAGAGGCAGAGTTCCACAGCCTAGGGGCATAAAAACAGAAAGCTCTCTGGCCGGTGCCTGTGTGAGACACACGAGGAACATTTCAAAGGGAAACATTCGAGGACCTCAGTGATCGGGCTGGAACATAAAATGACAGGAGATCAGTAATGTATGGAGGAGCAAGGCTGTTAAGAGCTTTAAAAACAAGTAAAGGGACTTTAAAATCAATTCTAAAAGAAACAGGGAGCCAGTGCAGAGTTTTTAAAAGAAGAGTTATGTGGTCCGTTTTCTTTCTCCTCATTAAAACTCTGGCAGCAGGTTTCTGAACAAGCTGCAGCTTTCTGAGAGATTTTTTGGGTAGGCCCGTAAAAAGGGAGTTACAGTAATCAATGCGGCTTGTAATAAAAGCATGAATTAAAATTTCGGCATCTTTCTGCGTTAAAAAAGGTCTGACTTTTGCAATATTTCTAGGATGATAAAATGAAGTACTTACGACCTTGTTAAAATGAGCATTAAAATTAAAATCTGGATCAAGCATGCATGCAGTGATCGCAATGAATGAAGTGTAGTCTTCAGCTTAATTCTCTGATGTGTGTTTGAGTCTATATACTATACTAGAATACAGTTTTTCAGGGACATTATATACCTCACTACACCACCTGCCCGCTTAACCACCATGGGGTCCAGAGCCTTGAGACGGTCTGCCCCACGCCTCTGGAACTCCCTCCCACCAGACATCCGTAACATCGACTCTCTTTCCATTTTTAAATCACATCTCAAAACACACCTTTTTAAACTGTCATATTCACTCTGATTACACCTCTTCACTGCACCACATCTCATTCTGTTACTTTTGTTTGTATTTATTAATTACACTGTATCATGCCTTGTTGATTTTATCTGCCTAATTTCTATATTGTTCTTTGTTGGACTCTGCCCTGTACGGTGACCTTGAGTGCTGAGAAAGGCGCCTTTAAATAAAATGCATTATTTGTATTATTATTAAAATCTGCGGGTCTGAAAATCCCACATCTTACTCATTTTATTTTTTATCATGTCTTTGTGCCAGCACTTAACAGCAGCCTACCTGAAGACCTGAGGGCAGCACAGAGTATCAATGTTTTTACACCTACCTTTTTAGTCTGGCTTTTAAGAGTTTTATTTAAAGTAACTCTATTTACTCACTTATTTTATATTTCAGTCTTTTTATGTGTATCTTATTGAGTCTTTAATTTGAGACATATTTTAACTTATATATGGATTATTGGAGGGTGGGGTGGTCATACTGTTGTTAATGATTTTTTGTTTATGTAAAGCACTTTGTTACGTTATGTGAAAAGTGCAATACAAATAAAGTCTAATTTTACGATTACACGAAAACATAAACGCTGCAAAATGTAGATTTTGTCCTCTGAGTGTTCTGAAGAAATAAAAGCTAGAACAAAAGACAACTCAAATCTGTCACAATAATTATGCTCTACTTTCTCTACACTTCACCTAAAAGATAACTGATCAAAATACTGAAGCAACACATTAGGTGAGATTTATCAGAACATGGAGTTCATTCAGAAACTGTTTCAGCTAAGTCAGGGTTTCCTTCAATGTGGCTCAAAAAGACCCCTGTGTTATTTCTATATTTTGATATCATTACAGTGCAGATGTTACTGAGAGGTCATTCTAAGTCTCTTCTTCAAACAATGTGAGTCATCCATTTATAAAAGGAATAACTACAGATCACATAGTTTACAGTACAAAGGGCAGAAAAGACAAAATGTTGCCACAGTGTTCACACAGCTGTAGCTTTAACTGTGTCAGTGTTTATATGAATGAGAGAAATGAAGAAACACACAGACTGTCAGAGTGAGAGGGACTTTATTTAAAAAGAAAATGTACAGAACAAGAGTATGAAACAGCAGATCAACACCACAACTTAACTTTACCACACCCGAGAAGTGATTCTGAGAAAGAATCTTCAATTTCTATAACTTAGAGAGGAAACGTCCCTTGTTCCTGAAAACGAGCAGGAACTATAAAACAAGATTTCAGATTAGCTTGATGAGAAGTTTCAAACGTCCTACAGTCATTTAAGGCTTTCTGCCAAAATCAGAAGATAATGTTTCCAAACACGTTAAAAGAGAAACATCATAAAACTAAAACACACACTCTTGATTTGTAAGCAAAAACAACTGAAGGACATGAGATGTTATTTGCTTCAGTTTAAAAACAAACCCAACACAATTATAAACTACAGACTATTTACACTGATGGGAGGTACATCTTGAATTGATGCTGCTGTTTTCAAAGTGTTTGATTTTTATAGATTTAAAATATCCAGATTGAATTTTTGTCCCAATCAACATAACTGTGATGAAAACCGCATCCGTCCTTTTCCTCCTGCCTCATCTTGTTGAGAATTACAGCAACTGCAGTGTGGGAGAGGGGGACTCCAGTAATCACACACACAAACACAAACGCACACAAACACACACACACACACACACACACTCACTCACTCACTCACTCATACTCACACACACACACACACACACTCACTCACTCACACACTCACACACTCACTCACTCACACACACACACACTCACTCACTCACTCACTCACGCACACACTCACACACACACTCACTCACTCACTCACACACACTCACACTCACACACTCACTCACTCACTCACTCACTGAATCACTCACTCGAGAGAAACCTAAAGAAAGAAAGAAGGTAAAATGAAAATAATGAACCTTATAAATGTTTGGAGATTAATTCCACAGTGCAACATGTTTAAAGACGTTTACCTGAAATATGTTTGAGTCAGTCATTTCAGTGATTACATTTTGTAAACTAAACTTTCACCTGAACTTGAAGACGTTTTAATCTTTATTTAATGAATCAGTGTCACTGTTTATTTATAGGTTATCGATTAAAGCTTCTGTGAGGAGTTTTTAGCTGGTTATGAAACGGACTGAAATTAATACTGAAGTCTCTTTATGACAAACAAGAGCAAACGGGACCATCAGAACAAAAAATATATTATTTATATAGAGTTATTTTTAGCGTCTGAAACCACTGGTGGTGGTAGGTGCCAGTTGTAGTGACAAACTGCAGGCTGCTGAAACATCCCTTACACGACTCACTCATTTACAGGACTAAAGCAGACAAGAGATGAGAGGTGTCATGTTGTCCACAGGGGGCGCCAACGTCAAAAGTTCCTCACAGGAGCTTTAAGTTTTTAATCTTACATTTCATCTGAAGGAATTTACTGACTTCAATGATCTCGATTAACTTCACAAAAGACACTTTTTTGTTTCCGTTGAGGTCGTTCATAGATTGTCTTCACAGCTAAAATGTGTCACAGAAGTTCGACAGTGAAAAACAACAGAGAGAACAAAGTTAAAGCAGCGTTTTATGTCCCATATAAAGAAACTCACAGTGCAGGGTGGTGTGTTTATGCTGTCGGCACCGGGTTCAGTTTCTCGTTGAGCTCCGAGCTGTTTTCAGAAGCTGTATCACAGTTGGCTGAAATACAAAGCAAAGACATTTTACTTCTTACATACTTCAAAACATCAGAGTATCTTTTCTCCTCTCCTCTAGTCACTTATTTAACAGAAATGAAATCTTAAATTGACACGTGTATCTTGTTCTACGCACACAGCTCACTTTGTCTCCTGAACAAAAATCAAACAGAAGTTCAAACTATTATCCAAAACACAGCTTGAAAACAGTAAACGTCACTCTTTAACCTCAATAAACTAACTACCTCAGAGTGTTTATGAAAGGTAAACTGCTGGTCAGAGTTACAGAGACATTAAATTGAGGAGTGTGTTCTCACTAACAAACATAGAAGAACATGTATTTAACAAGCAGACACGTGTAAAACAGACCACATGAACAATAGAAGCATATCTGATAATAATCAACGTGTGAATGATAATTTGTGATCTTATGATATCATTATGACAGAGTTTCAAATGCAGTTTTCACTGTTAGGAACACATTGAGACACACACTGTTAAAGCTTCACTTTAATAATCTGAATAAAAACTGAAACTCAAAGTCTGAGGAAGAAAATCACACAAGACAAAGTTTCTGTTTGTGACTCACATTTTTTGCATTTGCAAAACTTGAATCCAACAAAAGCAGCGAGAGCGAGGGCGAGAAGCAGAAGAACCACTGCAATAACGATACCGATGATCATGGTGTAATCCACTGTTGAACAGAAACAAAAACACAGTTATAATCTGTGGAGATGAAGCAGTTCAGAGGAGAACATCTACAAACCAGAGTATCATCCTGTAAATAAACACTGTCACTTTAATGTGTTGATGTTTATTTTTATCTCTACATGTCTGTGAATAAAACCTGGATCTATGATTTTGGCCCACGTCTGTGAAACACCCTACCTGAAGTTCTGAGGGCTGCACAGAGCATCAACATTTTTAAAAGGAAACTCAAGACCGACCTTTTTAGTCTCGCTTTAAGCTGAGTTTTATTCTTAAACAGTTTTATTTCACCTTACTTTATTTATCTCTTATCTAGTTCAAATTTTAGTCACTTTTATTTTATTTACTTATTTTTTAAGTATAGCTTATTATTTTCTTTTAATGGTTTAATATTTTAGTGTTTTATTATCTTAGAAATGTATTTTATTTTGGTGAGTTTAATTTCTGGTGTTGAGTTTTAACATCTTATGTTTCCTCCAGTGTTTCCTCATTAACATATCATGAAACTGTTTCCTCAGTTCATTCAGCAACTCATTTTTATTTTTCATTTATTTATTTATTTTGTTCTTCTTCTTATTATTGTTGTTGCATATATTGTGTTCTTAACCTTAGGATTGTGGGGTGGGTTTGGGGTCGGGGCTGGGGTTAGGATTAGGATCTGGGAGGTCCTTATAGTTTTATACTTATATATATGCTTTTTAAAAATGTATCCTATTTTAAGTTGTTTTTATGTACGGCACTTTGTGTTATAATGTCATTGTAAGAAAAGCACTTTATAAATAAAGTCTGACTGATTGATGGATTTCATTTTCTAGCTGTGTTGTTTGAGTTTAGCTGAATGCTGGTTTCTTTACCAGGTTAGTGTTTGGCACTATGAGACACTTTGACTACATGATCAAACTCCTTTTTACTGCCAGAAAACTGAGAACATAAAACTAATCATTAATGATTTACTGACAGATATATCCATCCGTCCAGTTATTTTAAAAACGGTATTCTTGTCCTTAAAAGTAGAAAAGTCAACACAGAATCTCTAAACATTCAAAAGGTTTATTAAAAATAGTTTAGTTAGTTAGTTTTGTTTCATTTGAAAAACTGATTGAAAGGTTGTAAAGAAAGGAGAGGTCTATATAATTGTGTTTTGTATGTTTTCTTACTGATAGTTTTAATGTATTGATCAAAAAATAGAAGGAGAACAATATTCCCTGCATCAATAATCCCTTTAAACCACAACTTTGAGTTTAAATCAGGAAAAGTATTTAAAAGATTTGAAGGATTTAAATGTCCTGCCTTCATCACTTCTGATTCCAGTCTTCCCATGGTTGGTCCTGATTGCCTTTTCATCCAGTACGGTGACAAAGTCCTCCTTCACTCCAGAGAGCTGAAACACACATTCGTACTTCCCCCAGTCTCCAGATGGAAGTTTCTGCAGGTCAACACTCATCTGGAAGGATCCGTCAGGGTTGGGGACGATCTCTCCAAGTTCCACGTCCTCATGAAGCTCCTCTCCATCTTTCCTCCAGGACATCACGGCTCTGTTTGGGTAGAAACCTGAAGCGTGGCAGGTGACTGGAGAGGAGGGAGACTTCTGGAGGAAAGACACTGAGGGGAGGTCTGGAGAACAAAAAGAGAGAGAGATTAGAGTTTTATTTGTTTTTATCCTGTTTTTTACAGTTAAATCCATAAATGATGATCATTTGTTAAATGAAGGTAAACAATAAAGGTATACAGTGTGTAAACAAAGAAAATCAGCCTTACAAAACTACATTTAAAAAGAACTGATGGACAGAGAGGAAAACAGAAGAGGAGAGATGATGTGGTTGAGAAAGATTAGAAAGGAAAGAAAAGGACAGAGAGATATAAAAATAAAAGATAAATTAAAGAAAGAGACTAAATGTAGGAAAAGATAGAGGGAGCAGACAGGTGAAGAGAGAGAATAAGAAATAGATAATTATGGGATACATTTTTTGAAATATCACAGTAAAAAAATATAAACAAGTAAATGAACACTGTCATAATAAAAAAATCAGGTCATGTGATCCTACCTGTTCTCATCAGAGAGGTCTTTCCATAGTCCACATACTTCTTCAGCCAGTCAATACACTCCTTGGTGAGGTAGTTCTTCCTATACTCTAAATCAGCTTTGTTATTATTCCACCTCTGTTTGCTGATGACCGCCTGTTGACTCGGAGCGATCCAAGTCATTGTCTTCATGTCAAACACTATGAAGTCTTCTCCATCATAACCAAACTGTCTGAAACCATTGACCTCTTTAGTCTCATCATCCCACTGACAGCCGTACATCTTCTGGAAAATATGGACACCTGAGAGAGAGAGAGAGAGAGAGAGAGAGAGAGAGAGAGAGAGAGAGAGAGAGAGAGAGAGAGAGATAGAGAGAGAGATAGAGAGAGAGAGATGGAGAGACAGGAAGGGAGGGAGAGAGGGAGGGAGGGAGGGAGGGAAAGAAAGACGGATGAGAGAAACAAAGAGGGGAGAAAGAGAGGGAGAGGAGAGACAGGAGGGGGAAAGAGAGAGGGAAAGTAAAGAGAGAGAGAGGGGGGGAGGGGGAGAGGGATATAGAGGGAGAGGGAGGGAGAGAGACAGAGAGAGAGAAACAGAGAGAGAGAGCGAGCAAGGGGAAAAAGAGGGAAACAGAGAGAGAGAGGGAAAAAGAGATAGTGAAAGTGGGAAACAGAGGGAGACAGAGAGAGAGATGGGTGACAGAAAAAGAGAAGGCAGACAGAGGGAAACAGAGAGATAATGAGAGGGGGAAGAGGGAGGGAGAAAAAGACGGATGAGAGAAACAGAGAGGGGAGAGAGAAACGTAGGGGGAGAAAGATAGAGAGATGGAATGAGAGGGAGGGGGAAAGAGAGGTAAAGACAGGGGAGAGAGAGGGAGAGAAAGAGGGGGATAAAGATGGAGAAGGAAGGAGAGAGAGAGAGGGGGGAGCAATACAGAGGGAGAGTAGAAAAGAGAGAGAGAAGTAGGGAGAGGGAGAGGGAGAGAGAGAGAGAGAGAGAGAGTGTTCAGTAAACCAGAGTGAGGTCATGGCTCAATCTTACTTTATCAGCTGATTTAACATCTTCACCTCAGAGACACGCACGCACTCACACACACACACTAACACACGCACACACTCACACACACAAACTCAAACTTCCCCTGAAGGAGAGTCTGAGTCCAGGATCAGTGTGTAGACTCCTCCTGCTCAGCCCTCAGTGTTCAGCAGTGTGTTACTACAGCTGCTCACAGTAAGACAGAGACCACCAGGACCATCATGGAGACTGGGAGGCAGTCTGTGAGTCCTGATTGGTCCATCCATCTGTCAATCATTCCACACAACCAACAGCTGTTTCCACCTGCAGATGTTTGATTGATGCTGCCTGAGAGGACCAACCAACACTGAGGACAGAGCAGTGGAGATAATCTAATCTAATCTGTGTGTCTACTGTATATTAAGAGCTGAGACTAAAGACTGTTTTCATCATCCAGTTATTTCTAAGTTTAGAGATTAACCATGAACTTATTTCAAAATGTGAAGACGGACTGAGGGGAACTTTTCAAACTGCTTCATAATAACACTGAAGGTTTTTTACTTTACAGATTAAAGCAGATTATTATCAGATTAAACAAACTGGAGCGAGACATCGTTTAACATTTCTGATTAAAAACACAGAAATGATTCTTCAGTGATCAAAATCCTCGTCCACACATGTTCTGTGATCAACTCATTTTCAGCACTGTGAGTTCATTATGACAAACAAACACTGTGCTCAACTCCAATTGATCTCATGTAATCTGTATTTATGTACACATGTATATTATGGGATGGACACAGTATATCAGTGCAGTAGAGTTAATGTAATCAAACATGTTTATATTACATATTTAGAGCTCAGACTGATTATGTGTGTGGTTATAGATCATGTGATGTCTGTTTTTAAATGAACTGATACATGGTTTAATCCAGTAAATATCAATACAACTGTTCAATAAGTCCATCACAACTTCTCAAACAGCTGAGGAGAACTCTTTAAAGTGCTTCTTTAGTCTGAGTAACACTGAACACATTCATTTAAAATGTTTATTATGACACAGAAACACTGTAGTCAAGTTCATCTAATCTAATCTGTAGTCCTGTTGTTATACATCATGAACACAGTGTTGTCAGTTCAGCAGAGTCTGGCTGTTCAACTTTTCAAACCTCTGATGTGAATGTGATATTTGTCCTGTCGTCCTGTCAGCAGCTCTATTAAAACACGCCGCTCCTCCTCTCATGTGCGGACCTGGCACAAGCAGCCTGTGTCCCGTTTACGGTCCCGCTCCTTAGTTTTAGAAACCAGGCGGTAATGTTCCTCTATCAGCCGTGTGTTGTTGAGCTGCCGTGATAAACAGGTTTTCTAAAAAGAGAGTTAACATGGACCGACTCACTGTGGGCGGTTCAGTGGAGTTATTCTGATCTGATGAAGTGGAGATTAAGGGTTAATAATCTCTGTAGGTTATTATGGGATGGACAGAAACACTGAGTCAGTGCAGTACAGCAGCAGGCAGCAGTCTGAGTGTCAGTGATGTTTCTGTTGAGTCTGTTTCAGATCAGAAAAGACTTCAGCAAACTGTTTAAACTACGGGAATAAAACACACTACTTACTGTGTGTGTGTGTGTGTGTGTGTGTGTGTGTATGGTAACAACTCTGTTTACTAAAATACAGGCTGAAAATATGAACAATATTTTATCAGGAGAAACTAAAACATGAACAAACCTCCAGTTTGGTTGAAGCGCTGCTTTGCAATTTCAATGTTGGCTTTGAACCACTGCTGGGTACCTCTGCGCTTCTCAGTCTCCCCCTGCCAGTAGTCCGCTTGGTATTCTGTGACTTTGCTTATCCAGTCCTGTTTGGGTACTGTTCTCTGGGTGTTACTGTCATAGTAATTCATCTGAACGTCATCAACCAACGAAAGGGCCACAAACTCTGGGAAGTCTGGGACTCCAGAAGACGCAGTGTAGAAAATCTTCAGAGAGTGAGTCCCTGTAAGGACAAAATACTTTCATCAGTTTTTATTCATCACTTTTCGATCACTGAACAAAGTTATCATCCAGCACACACAATCAAAGACTTACACACTTTCAACACAACATTATAACCTCTGTACAGTCAGTAAATAATAACATTTGAAGATCTAAAAAACCCTCTTTATTCTAATATTCCTGATGAACGTGTTTTAGAAAATGTAGTTTTCTTTTCTGAAATGAATTATCAAACAAGTCAAATATTTCAGTCGAGCAGTTTTCCACCTGACTGTCATGAAGAGATTTTTACCAACACTTATAATTCTTCATTTTATAAATCTGAAGATAAACTCCAGTTTAGTTTCCTGTTAGTTGAGTTTTTATTTGTGGTTATGATTCATTCACAGTTTACACTCTCATTATTTTAGGATTTGAAACCTCTGACCAAAGGTGGGTTGTTTTCCTCTTCTATTGCTGTTGTTGTCTTCAAGTCAAGTCGATTATTATCAAATATATATTTTTATGTTGCTGTCATTGAACTGTGAACATCATTTTTTAGCATACAAGTTATATCTTTAATAAAACAGTACAGAAATATTTTGGCCAAAGTGTATCGTACTTTTATAAAAGTGTAATTATTGAAACTTAAGAACTATTTTTCAAGCAGTACATTTTCTGCAAGTATTCCTGATATGTTGGATTAAAAGCAAATTGTTTAATAAAGTCTAAAGTAACCTCACTGCCAGACCCCTGCCAAGATGCTCCAGTCTACCCCAACTTCCCGCAGTTCACCGAGGACTTTTTCAACAAGTCCATATTATTTGCCTTTCTACTGTCTAAGCTATGTATACTACAATACAGCAGCCATGAGTGTGTGAATGGTTGAATGCGACAACTAGTGTAAAAGTTCTTTGAGCGGTGAGAAAGACTACAAAAGTGATATTTAAGTCCATGTACCATTTTAGCTAGAGGGACCTGTGGTGCATGGAGGATAACCGCATTAGATTCCTGTCAGGGGCAACGTCCATCACCCCAGAACACAAAATGTTGGGTTGGAGGGACCAATCATAGCCATTATGTGCAGGGACAGCAACATTAAGGCATATTATGTCAGGTTGTAAGGTTAGCCTGCCCCAAGGTCGGTATACATGGAGACATAACCAGGCATAGAAGAGCTTAGTGGCAGGGATTGAAAGTAGGAAGCGACAGGTGAATTCAGGATGTAATCAGAGAAAGAGTGCAGCCATTCAGTTTGTCCTTGAAGGAGAGAAATGTATGGGAGGTAGACTCTTTAAGATGCATGAGTCAGGTCACCTAAAAGGTAGTAGGGATTGGGAGATGCAGGTAGACTTGGGAGGAAAACTTGTAGTGCAACAGTAGATCGTTTCCACTAATCTGAGGCCTGACATGGTGCTCTGGTAGAGCAGTCAGTAGGGGGTTTAATACAGAGCTGACAGTGCCTTTGGAGAACTCTGTGGAGGCGGCGTATGAAAAGAAAAAGCTTACATAGTCGACAACAAAAACAGAGCAGCCAGGTTGGAGAGTTAGGATCTGTCCAGTAAAAGTTGGATATAGAGGGCTTGAAGCACGATCAACTCTCTCACTACTGGGAGAACTGGGAGTGCGTGGAAAGAACAACGGTAAAGGAAATGTCAGACGAAGCAGTTAACACTAGTCAGTGGATCTGGATAAGGAGGAGTAATATCAGTAAAGGGCCAAAACAGAATTAGGGAAATATTCATTAGGGGGGAGGTACAGCAAACAGCCTAGATCGGGGGGATGAGTTCTAGCCCATACAGGCTTCTCATCTTGGCTCTGCCTCCCCTGTCTTCTAATATCTAGCTGCTGACTCTTCTTGTTGTGTGTTGGGTGGTGGGGGCTGCAGGTCCAGGTGCTAGAGTAGGTAGTATCAGTGTTGTCACTACCTGGAGCTTGCATGTACGGAGCCTGGGTCTGTTGAACATGGCAATACTGTATGGGTTGGGTTAATAAAGTGGGGTGGTCTGTAGTGGATATGATGGGAAGTGCGAGCTGGCATGGAGGGGGGGTTGCTCTGGGATGCCAGAGTTAACTGTTTAGCCTCTCAGAGGTGTCGTGGGCCGAACTAAAGGAAACATCAGTGAAGGGAGGAGCCCACGTGATAACCCCAGGGATGTGCTGGCTCTGCTGCCCATATGTCTTTTCTATCTCTGGCTTTGAGGGACATGAGGGGCCCCGGGATAGGCTACTAAACTTATCAGCAGAGGGCATAGTGGGGTGGGTTTCTTCACTTAGCACTCATACCATCCAGTTCTCCCCCTCTGTTGAGACTTTTAAAAGTCGTCTTAAAACTCATTTTTATTCATTAGCTTTTAACTGCCCCTAACCACACTGGCTCAGATGCTTCACTGCACTGTTAATTGTTTTTCTAGTCATTACTGTTGTTTTCATTGTGAATTTCATTTTTAATTATATTGCTCTCTTACCACTCTTCTTTCCCTCTCTCTTCCTCTGTTTGTGTCGTTTTTAATTTTATTTTCTCTTTGTTTTCCTCATATTCTGTTGTAAAGCACTTTGGATCAACCGTGTTGTTTGTAAAGTGCTATATAAATAAAGTTGATTTGATACTTTCTTTCAGCACAAGTACCTTGTGTTTAACTAAAATATTAAAATAATATTCAATATTTAAAGTAATGTGGATAACAACCTTGATTAATAGCACTAACATAACATCACAGTTTTTAGTAATAAACTGTCTTTAACAACCTAAAGACAGACTTTAAGTGCCCTATGTATAGTTTTTGATTTAAAAAAAATACCACAGTTTGAACCAATTTATTCCTTTGTCTTTATTTCTCTATCACTGGTTTGAGCTCAGTAGTTATGCTGCTGTTTTTGACAGCATCTCCCTAAGATGAAATAATTAATGAAATGTTCTGAATAATGGTTTGAGTTATCTTTAAAAAAAAAAGGACAAATGTATTTTGAATAATCGTTTCTTGTGACTTCTTATGCTTACTTTGGACTTCTGTGTTGACGCTGCGGTGGGTAGCTACGCCCTAGTGGCCAACACCACCGTGTCCTTTTTATTAACTTACTTGTGAGAGGAATTACACGAACACTAAGATAAATAACAAACATACAAGAACATTCGTCGACTTATATCAGTTCTACAATGTCCTAAATTCCCGAAACTGGACATCAAATAATATTAAATGAACCTTAAATTCTAGAAGTTTAGAAACACATGACGCATTTTCTCTTTTCAATAAATCGTCTTAAATTAATCTTCACTCACCTGCCGTCGTGTCATGTAGGACTAATCCCAGGACAGCCAGGATCATCAGAGTCCTCATTGTGACCTTGGTCTTCTTAAACTTTGATAGACTTTCAATGTATACTTTGTTTTTTTACAACCCAAATTATAAAACGCTTCTTCCTGCTCGAGCTCTCTGCGTGAAGCGAAGTGAGGAGAATACAGAGGCGGTGACTTCAACCTCCATCTCAGCCAATCTAAATTTAATCTGAGCATCAACGTCACTAGTAACTCAGTAAAACTGACTCACTTAGGTTATGAACGAAAGTGAAACTTAGAACAGCTTGTTTATTACATGCCAGAACCACTTTATTCTGATGTCCCATCTTTGCTGGCATGTAAAGTAGTATATTATTGTGTATCAGATCAACTGTAATGACACCATTTCCCTCCCGGATAAGTCTTTTAGACTCTGAAGCTCCTCTCCATCTTTCCTCCAGAACATCACGGCTCTTTTTGGGTAGAAACCTGAAGCGTGGCAGGTGACTGGAGAGGAGGGAGACTTCTGGAGGAGAGACACTGAGGGGAGGTCTGGAGAACAAAAATAAATGACAGTGTATCATTATTTTTTATTACACTTTATTGTTTATTATTACAAGTCCTGTTGATGTTGATTGTTTAATTATTTGGTTAATACAAGTCTATAAACATGTATTATGTAGGTGATAAAAATTAACCTTATTAAAAATAATTCTTAAAACTATTAGAACCTTGTTTTGAAAAAAAACGAGTGGCAGCGTAGAAAAACAGATATAATATGTGGGGGGAGTTGAGATAGATTAGAAAAGAAGAGGACAGAGAGAAACTGAACTTAAAAGAAAGAGAAACATTAAGAAAGATCAGGCACAAAGAGAGAGATGTACAATGTGTTAAAGGGTCAGGGTAAGAATAGTGATGAAGAGAGAGTATGAGAAAAAGAGAAATGTGTGAAACAGTTAGTTTAATGTCAGAGTATAACAAATAAATGGAGCTTATGAACAGGTCATGTGGTTCTTCTACCTGTTCTCATCAGAGAGGTCTTTCCATAGTTCACATACTTCTTCAGCCAGTCAATACACTCCTTGGTGAGGTACTGTTTATTCTGTGCTATCAAAGCTTTTGTCATTATCCCACTTCTGTTTGGTGATGACAGCCTGTTGTGTAGGAGCGATCCAAGTCATTGTCTTCATGTTGCTCTTCATCATCCCCCCTCTCCCCTTTTCTCTACCTCCCTCCCTCTCCCCCTTCCCATTCTCTCTCTCTCTCTGTCTTTCTCTCTCTCTCTCTCTCTCTCTCTCTCTCTCTCTCTCTCTCTCTCTCTCTCTCTCTCTCTGTCTCTGTCTCTCTCTCTCTCTCTCAGGTGTCCACATTGTCCAGCAGATGGTCGGCTGTCAGTGGGATGATGAGACTGAATAGCTCAGTGGTTACAGACAGTTTGGTTACGATGGAGAAGACTTCGTAGCCCTGGCCCTTCTTTGTTATTTTGTAAGCTAATATTAAGTAATGCATCAGTATAGTAAACTACCTTTTTGAGAGATCAGAGGTCAGATGATCAGTTAACACATTGAGACATTTCCCCACATCTTCTGGCTGACAGAAGCTCATTATGCTCACTGTTAATTTGAATCAGTTGTATAGACTTCAAACAAGACGTAGATGCAGACACTGCATTTCAAAACCTATGTTATTTGCAATGGCCAACAAAGGGCTTCTCCACTGGTTGCATGACTGAATAAAAGCAGATATGAAAACAACCCCACCACTAATTTAATTTGTTCACTCAGAAAACATTGCCTTTAATGAGTTCATGATCTGAGGCTTTATAAAGATGGTCCCATTAAAGGAAGAATTACAGGGACTTGGTTATGCTTTGGGACACAGCTACTAAGCTTATCCACCCTGTAGTTGAAATATGGTCTATTAGGCTAAACAGAAAAAAAAAACATATACAGTCTGGTGTGTCAGTTAAAGTTAAGATTAACTTTAGTTAGAGTAACTTGACTTTAACACGCGTGATGCAATATTCACAGTTCAGGCTTATTTTCAAAATACTGAGGCAGAGGTAACAAGAAGGACGGCTGGGGATTCCTCCCCTGGGAAATAATGAGTATCTAACACTTAATTCTCAGCATTGTGATGAGTATTTTTGTGACTATTTGTGCTGGAAATTGAATTATTAAATTTACTATATTAGTGATTATGTTAAATAAACAAAAACAGGAATTCATCTCCCTGCATGAAACTCACACTTTAGTAAAATTGTTTCTGTTTTTTCTCACAAGTTAAATTCAAAACTTAGGAGTTCATTAAAAGTCAAATAGTAAAATGAACTGATTAAACACTTTAATGAACAAAGACGTTCTTTGGTTTTAAACTTAATGCACAAACCTTGCATGAAAACTTAATATGTAAAATAAAGGTAAGTAACCAATAGGGCACTTTATTACATTTTATTCTCTAAAAAGGCATTCAGACATCAGCTTTTTAACATTAAATTCACTGGAGGGCACTTTATTTTTTTCCTGTCTACATTTTATCTACAGGCATACAGAGGACACTTTTTAAGATTGTATCTGCTATAAAGTAAACATGTACATGAGGCACTATTTTAGGGCATCTTGATGGCCCCTTTATGTATTTAGCTAAGGGCATCCAGAGGGCAGTGTTTCACATTTCATCCACTGAGGGGCTTCCAGAGGGCAAATATTTCCTTTCAATTCACTACAATCGCCCCTCATCTATTTGTATCTATTTGTTTATGCATTTATGCATAAACAAATAGAAACATGTGCAAGTATCTCAACTCAACTCAACTCAACTTTATTTATATAGCACCTTTCATACATAAAAACATGTAGCCAAAAGTGCTTCACAGAGTAACAGACAGTAAGAAAACAACAGCAATGGTAAAATTATAGAACGCATGATTTAAAAAAAGAATTACTTAAAAAAGAAAAGAAAATCAACACAGTAAAATTAATAAAATAAGTAAGAGTGGAAATAAAAGTTAAAAATAAGGTAGAGTTAACAAGATCAGATGAACACATATAATATAATAATAAAAAAAAAATAATAATAATAATAATAAAAATAATAATAATGATAATAATGCAGTCCAGGGCTAAAATAAATTACTCCAAATTAAAAGTTAGATTAAAAAGGTAAGTCTTAACTTTACTTTTAAAAACACCCAGAGAGCTTGCCAGAGGCAAAGAGTTCCACA
The DNA here is from genome assembly GCF_009762535.1 of Notolabrus celidotus. Lineage (NCBI taxonomy): Eukaryota > Metazoa > Chordata > Actinopteri > Labriformes > Labridae > Notolabrus > Notolabrus celidotus. The sequence continues at coordinate 28,886,054 of NC_048287.1, read as the reverse complement.
GCCTAGGGGCATAAAAACAGAAAGCTCTCTCTCTCTCTCTATGTGTTAGACACACAAGGAACATTTCAAAGGGAAACATTCGAGGACCTCAGTGGTCGAGCTGGAACATAAAATGACAGGAGATCAGTAATGTATGGAGGAGCAAGGCTGTTAAGAGCTTTAAAAACAAGTAAAAGGACTTTAAAATCAATTCTAAAAGAAACAGGGAGCCAGTGCAGAGTTTTTAAAAGAGGAGTTATGTGGTCAGTTTTCTTTCTCCTCATTAAAACTCTGGCAGCAGGTTTCTGAACAAGCTGCAGCTTTCTGAGAGATTTTTTGGGTAGGCCCGTAAAAAGGGAGTTACAGTAATCAATGCGGCTTGTAATAAAAGCATGAATTAAAATTTCTGCATCTTTCTGCGTTAAAAAAGGTCTGATTTTTGCAATATTTCTAAGATGATAAAATGAAGTACCTACGACCTTGTTAAAATGAGCATTAAAATCAAAAGCTGGATCTAAAATGTGTGTGTCAATGTAAGCATGCATGCAGTGATCGCAATGAATGAAGTGTAGTCTTCAGCTTAATTCTCTGATGTGTGTTTGAGTCCATTTCCTATACTAGAATACAGTTTTTCAGGGACATTATATACCTCACTACACCACCTGCCCGCTTAACCACCGTGGGGTCCAGAGCCTTGAGACGGTCTGCCCCACGCCTCTGGAACTCCCTCCCACCAGACATCCGTAACATCGACTCTCTTTCCATTTTTAAATCACATCTCAAAACACACCTTTTTAAACTGTCATATTCACTCTGATTACACCTCTTCACTGCACCACATCTCATCCTGTTACTTTTGTTTGTATTTATTAATTACACTGTATCATGCCTTGTTGATTTTATCTGCCTAATTTCTATATTGTTCTTTTTTTGGACTCTGCCCTGTACGGTGACCTTGAGTGCTGAGAAAGGCGCCTTTAAATAAAATGCATTATTTTTATTATTATTAAAATCTGCGGGTCTGAAAATCCCACATCTTACTCATTTTATTTTTTATCATGTCTGTGTTTGTGCCAGCACTTAACAGCAGCCTACCTGAAGACCTGAGGGCAGCACAGAGTATCAATGTTTTTACACCTACCTTTTTAGTCTGGCTTTTAACTGAGTTTTATTTAAAGTAACTCTATTTACTCACTTATTTTATATTTCAGTCTTTTTATGTGTATCTTATTGAGTCTTTAATTTGAGACATATTTTAACTTATATATGGATTATTGGAGGGTGGGGTGGTCATACTGTTGTTAATGATTTTTTGTTTATGTAAAGCACTTTGTTACGTTATGTGAAAAGTGCAATACAAATAAAGTCTAATTTTACGATTACACGAAAACATAAAAGCTGCAAAATGTAGATTTCGTCCTCTGAGTGTTCTGAAGAAATTAAAGCTAGAACAAAAGACACAACTCAAATCTGTCACAATAATTATGCTCTAATTTCTCTACACTTTACCTAAAATATAACAACTGATCAAAATACTGAAGCAACACATTAGGTGAGATTTATCAGAACATGGAGTTCATTCAGAAACTGTTTCAGCTAAGTCAGAGTTTCCTTCAACCAGGCTCAAAAAGACCCCTCTGTTATTTCTGTATTTTGATATCATTACAGTGCAGATGTTACTGAGAGGTCATTCTAAGTCTCTTCTTCAAACAATGTGAGTCATCCATTTATAAAAGGAATAACTACAGATCACATAGTTTACAGTACAAAGGGCAGAAAAGACAAAATGCTGCCACAGTGTTCACACAGCTGTAGCTTTAACTGTGTCAGCGTTTATATGAATGAGGGAAATGAAGAAACACACAGACTGTCAGAGTGAGAGGGACTTTATTTAAAAAGAAAATGCACAGTACAAGAGTATGAAACAGCAGATCAACACCACAACTTAACTTTACCACACCCGAGAAGTGATTCTGAGAAAGAATCTTCAATTTCTATAACTTAGAGAGGAAACGTCCCTTGTTCCTGAAAACAAGCAGGAACTATAAAACAAGATTTCAGATTCGCTTGATGAGAAGTTTCAAACGTCCTACAGTCATTTAAGGCTTTCTGCCAAAATCAGAAGATAATGTTTCCAAACACGTTAAAAGAGAAACATCATAAAACTAAAACACACACTCTTGATTTGTAAGAAAAAACAACTGAAGGACATGAGATGTTATTTGCTTCAGTTTAAAAACAAACCCAACACAATTATATACTACAGGCTATTTACACTGATGGGAGGTACATCTTGAATTGATGCTGCTGTTTTCAAAGTGTTTGATTTTTATAGATTTAAAATATCCAGATTGAATTTTTGTCCCAATCAACATAACTGTGATGAAAACCGCATCCGTCCTTTTCCTCCTGCCTCATCTTGTTGAGAATTACAGCAACTGCAGTGTGGGAGAGGGGGACTCCAGTAATCACACACACAAACACAAACACACACAAACACACACACACACACACACACACACTCACTCACTCACTCACTCACTCATACTCACACACACACACACACACACACACACTCACTCACTCACACACTCACACACTCACTCACTCACACACACACACACACTCACTCACTCACTCACTCACTCACGCACACACTCACACACACACTCACTCACTCACTCACACACACTCACACTCACACACTCACTCACTCACTCACTCACTGAATCACTCACTCGAGAGAAACCTAAAGAAAGAAAGAAGGTAAAATGAAAATAATGAACCTTATAAATGTTTGGAGATTAATTCCACAGAGCAACATGTTTAAAGACGTTTACCTGAAATATGTTTGAGTCAGTCATTTCAGTGATTACATTTTGTAAACTAAACTTTCACCTGAACTTGAAGACGTTTTAATCTTTATTTAAAGAATCAGTGTCACTGTTTATTTATAGGTTATCGATTAAAGCTTCTGTGAGGAGTTTTTAGCTGGTTATGAAACGGACTGAAATTAATACTGAAGTCTCTTTATGACAAACAAGAGCAAACGGGACCATCAGAACAAAAAATATATTATTTATATAGAGTTATTTTTAGCGTCTGAAACCACTGGCGGTGGTAGGTGCCAGTTGTAGTGACAAACTGCAGGCTGCTGAAACATCCCTTACACGACTCACTCATGTACAGGACTAAAGCAGACAAGAGATGAGAGGTGTCATGTTGTCCACAGGGGGCGCCAACGTCAAAAGTTCCTCACAGGAGCTTTAAGTTTTTAATCTTACATTTCATCTGAAGGAATTTACTGACTTCAATGATCTCGATTAACTTCACAAAAGACACTTTTTTGTTTCTGTTGAGGTCATTCATAGATTTTCTTCACAGCTAAAATGTGTCACAGAAGTTTGACAGTGAAAAACAACAGAGAGAACAAAGTTAAAGCAGCGTTTTATGTCCCATATAAAGAAACTCACAGTGCAGGGTGGTGTGTTTATGCTGTCGGCACCGGGTTCAGTTTCTCGTTGAGCTCCGAGCTGTTTTCAGAAGCTGTATCACAGTTGGCTGAAATACAAAGCAAAGACATTTTACTTCTTACATACTTCAAAACATCAGAGTATCTTTTCTCCTCTCCTCTAGTCACTTATTTAACAGAAATGAAATCTTAAATTGACACGTGTATCTTGTTCTACGAACACAGCTCACTTTGTCTCCTGAACAAAAATCAAACAGAAGTTCAAACTATTATCCAAAACACAGCTTGAAAACAGTAAACGTCACTCTTTAACCTCAATAAACTAACTACCTCAGAGTGTTTATGAAAGGTAAACTGCTGGTCAGAGTTACAGAGACATTAAATTGAGGAGTGTGTTCTCACTAACAAACATAGAAGAACATGTATTTAACAAACAGACACGTGTAAAACAGACCACATGAACAATAGAAGCATATCTGATAATAATCAACGTGTGAATGATAATTTGTGATCTTATGATATCATTATGACAAGAGTTTCAAATGCAGTGTTCACTGTTAGGAACACATTGTGACACACACTGTTAAAGCTTCACTTTAATAATCTGAATAAAAACTGAAACTCAAAGTCTGAAGAAGAAAATCACACAAGACAAAGTTTCTGTTTGTGACTCACATTTTTTGCCTCTGCAATACTTGAATCGAACAAAAGCAGCGAGGGCGAGAAGTAGAAGAACCACTGCAGCAATGATACCGATGATCATGGGCGTGTGATTCACTGTTGAACAAAAATAAAAACACAGTTATAATCTGTTCAGGTGAAGCATGTCAGAGGAGAACGTCTACCAACCAGAGTATCATCCTGTAAATAAACACTGTCACTTTAATGTGTTGATGTTTATTTTTATCTCTACATGTCTTTGAATAAAACCTGGATCTATGATTTTGGCCCACGTCTGTGAAACACCCTACCTGAAGATCTGAGGGCTGCACAGAGCATCAACATTTTTAAAAGGAAACTCAAGACCGACCTTTTTAGTCTCACTTTAAGCTGAGTTTTATTCTTATAACAGTTTTATTTCACCTTACTTCATTTATCTCTTATCTAGTTCAAATTATAGTCACTTTCATTTTATTTTATTTATTTTAAGTATTGCTTATTCTTTTCTTTTAATGGTTGAATATCACATTTTTTTATTATCTTAGAAATGTATTTTATTTTGGTGAGTTTCATTTCTGGTGTTGAGTTTTAACATCTTATGTTTCCTCCAGTGTTTCCTCATTAACATATCATGAAACTGTTTCCTCAGTTCATTCAGCAACTCATTTTTATTTTTCATTTATTTATTTATTTTGTTCTTCTTCTTATTATTGTTGTTGCATATATTGTGTTCTTAACCTTAGGATTGTGGGGTGGGTTTGGGGTCGGGGCTGGGGTTAGGATTAGGATCTGGGAGGTCCTTATAGTTTTATACTTATATATATGCTTTTTAAAAATGTATCCTATTTTAAGTTGTTTTTATGTACAGCCCTTTGTGTTATAATGTCCTTGTATGAAAAGCACTTTATAAATAAGGTCTGACTGATTGATTGATTTCCTTTTCTAGCTGTGTTGTTTGAGTTTAGCTGAATGCTGGTTTCTTTACCAGGTTAGTGTTTGGCACTATGAGACACTTTGACTACATGATCAAACTCCTTTTTACTGCCAGAAAACTTAGAACATAAAACTAATCATTAATGATTTACTGACAGATATATCCATCCGTCCAGTTATTTTAAAAATGGTTTTCTTGTCCTTAAAAGTAGAAAAGTCAACACAGAATCTCTAAACATTCAAAAGGTTTATTAAAAATAACACGTTAGTTTTGTTTCATTTGAAAAACTGATTGAAAGGTTGTAAAGAAAGGAGAGGTCTATATAATTGTGTTTTGTATGTTTTCTTACTGATAGTTTTAATGTATTGATCAAAAAATAGAAGGAGAACAATATTCCCTGCATCAATAATCCCTTTAAACCACAACTTTGAGTTTAAATCAGGAAAAGTATTTAAAAGATTTGAAGGATTTAAATGTCCTGCCTTCATCACTTCTGATTCCAGTCTTCCCATGGTTGGTCCTGATTGCCTTTTCATCCAGTACGGTGACAAAGTCCTCCTTCACTCCAGAGAGCTGAAACACACATTCGTACTTCCCCCAGTCTCCAGATGGAAGTTTCTGCAGGTCAACACTCATCTGGAAGGATCCGTCGGGGTTGGGGACGATCTCTCCAAGTTCCACGTCCTCATGAAGCTCCTCTCCATCTTTCCTCCAGAACATCACGGCTCTGTTTGGGTAGAAACCTGAAGCGTGGCAGGTGACTGGAGAGGAGGGAGACTTCTGGAGGAAAGACACTGAGGGGAGGTCTGGAGAACAAAAAGAGAGAGAGATTAGAGTTTTTGTCATTTTTATCCTGTTTTTTACAGTTAAATCCATAAATGATGATCATTTGTTAAATGAAGGTAAACAATAAAGGTATACAGTGTGTAAACAAAGAAAATCAGCCTTACAAAACTACATTTAAAAAGAACTGATGGACAGAGAGGAAAACAGAAGAGGAGAGATGATGGGTTGAGAAAGATTAGAAAGGAAAGAAGAGGACAGAGAGATATAAAAATAAACGATAAATTAAAGAAAGAGACTAAATGTAGGAAAAGATAGAGGGAGCAGACAGGTGAAGAGAGAGAATAAGAAATAGATAATTATGGGATACATTTTTTGAAATATCACAGTAAAAAAATATAAACAAGTAAATGAACACTGTCATAATAAAAAAATCAGGTCATGTGATCCTACCTGTTCTCATCAGAGAGGTCTTTCCATAGTCCACATACTTCTTCAGCCAGTCAATACACACCTTGGTGAGGTAGTTCTTATAATACTCTAACTGAGCTTTGTTATTATTCCACTTCTGTTTGGTGATGACCGCCTGTTGACTCGGAGCGATCCAAGTCAATGTCTTCATGTCAAACACTAAGAAGTCTTCTCCATCATAACCATCCTGAAAAAATCCATGGACCTCTTCAGTCTCATCATCCCACTGACAGCCGACCATCCTTTGGTTAATGTGAACACCTGAGAGAGAGGGGAGGGGGAGGGAAAGAAAGTCGGATGAGAGAAACAGAGAGGGGAGAGAGAAAGGTAGGGGGAGAAAGATAGAGAGAAGGAATGAGAGGGAGGGGAGTTAAGAGAGGTCAAGACAGGGGAGAGAGAGGGAGAGAAAGAGAGGGATAAAGACGGAGAAGGAAGGAGAGAGAGAGGGGAGCAGTAGAGAGGAAGAGTAGAAAAGAGAGAGAGAAGTAGGGAGAGGGAGAGAGAGAGAGTTCAGTAAACCAGAGTGAGGTCACGTCTCAGTCTTACTTTATCAGCTGATTTTACATCTTCACCTCAGAGAGCAACACACACACACACACACACACACACAAACACACGCACACACTCACACACACACAAACTTAAACTTCCCCTGAAGGAGAGTCTGAGTCCAGGATCAGTGTAGACTCCTCCTGCTCAGCCCTCAGTGTTCAGCAGTGTGTCACTACAGCTGCTCACAGTAAGACAGAGACCACCAGGACCATCATGGAGACTGGGAGGCAGTCTGTGAGTCCTGATTGGTCCATCCATCTGTCAATCATTCCACACAACCAACAGCTGTTTCCACCTGCAGATGTTTGATTGATGCTGCCTGAGAGGACCAACCAACACTGAGGACAGAGCAGTGGAGATAATCTAATCTAATCTGTGTGTCTGCTGTATATTAAGAGCTGAGACTAAAGACTGTTTTCATCATCCAGTTATTTCTAAGTTTAGAGATTAACCATGAACTTATTTCAAAATGTGAAGACGGACTGAGGGGAACTTTTCAAACTGCTTCATAATAACACTGAAGGTTTTTTACTTTACAGATTAAAGCAGATTATTATCAGATTAAACAAACTGGAGCGAGACATCGTTTAACATTTCTGATTAAAAACACAGAAATGATTCTTCAGTGATCAAAATCCTCGTCCACACATGTTCTGTGATCAACTCATTTTCAGCACTGTGAGTTCATTATGACAAACAAACACTGGGCTCAACTCCAATTAATCTCATGTAATCTGTATTTATGTACACATGTATATTATGGGATGGACACAGTATATCAGTGCAGTAGAGTTAATGTAATCTAACATGTTTATATCACATATTTAGAGCTCAGACTGATTATGTTTGTGGTTATAGATCATGTGATGTCTGTTTTTAAATGAACTGATACATGGTTTAATCCGGTAAATATCAATACAACTGTTCAATAAGTCCATCACAACTTCTCAAACAGCTGAGGAGAACTCTTTAAAGTGCTTCTTTAGTCTGAGTAACACTGAACACATTCATTTAAAATGTTTATTATGACACAGAAACACTGTAGTCAAGTTCATCTAATCTAACCTGTAGTCCTGTTGTTATACATCATGAACACAGTGTTGTCAGTTCAGCAGAGTCTGGCTGTTCAACTTTTCAAACCTCTGATGTGAATGTGATATTTGTCCTGTCGTCCTGTCAGCAGCTCTATTAAAACACGCCGCTCCTCCTCTCATGTGCGGACCCGGCACAAGCAGCCTGTGTCCCGTTTACGGTCCCGCTCCTTAGTTTTAGAAACCAGGCGGTAATGTTCCTCTATCAGCCGTGTGTTGTTGAGCTGCCGTGATAAACAGGTTTTCTAAAAAGAGAGTTAATATGGACCGACTCACTGTGGGCGGTTCAGTGGAGTTACTCTGATATGATGAAGTGGAGATTAAGGGTTAATAATCTCTGTAGGTTATTATGGGATGGACAGAAACACTGAATCAGTGCAGTACAGCAGCAGGCAGCAGTCTGAGTGTCAGTGATGTTTCTGTTGAGTCTGTTTCAGATCAGAAAAGACTTCAGCAAACTGTTTAAACTACGGGAATAAAACACACTACTTACTGTGTGTGTGTGTGTGTGTGTGTGTGTGTGTGTGTGTGTGTGTGTGCCTGTGTGTGTGTGTGTGGTAACAACTCTGTTTACTAAAATACAGACTGAAAATATGAACAACATTTAATCAGGAGAAACTAAAACATGAACAAACCTCCAGTTTGGTTGAAGCGCTGCTTTGCAATTTCAATGTTGACTTTGAAGGTCTGCTGGGCACCCAAAGAGATCTGAGTGTTCCTCTCCCAGAACTGAGGATCCACCGCGTTTTTCACCCAGTCCTGTTTGGGTACGTCTCTCTGGGTGTTACTGTCAAAGTAATTTATCTGAGTATCATCCACCATCCCAACAGTCACAAACTCTGGGAAGTCTGGGACTCCAGAAGACCCCGTGTAGAAATACTTCAGAGAGTGAGTCCCTGTAAGGACAAAATACTTTCATCAGTTTTTATTCATCACATTTTCGATCACTGAACAAAGTTATCATCCAGCACACACAATCAAAGACTTACACACTTTCAACACAACATTATAACCTCTGTGCAGTCAGTAAATAATAACATTCATTTAAAGATCTAAAAAACCCTCTTTATTCTAATATTCCTGATGAACGTGTTTTAGAAAATGTAGTTTTCTTTTCTGACATGAATTATCAAACAAGTCAAATATTCCAGTCGAGCAGTTTTCCACCTGACTGTCATGAAGAGATTTTTACCAACACTTATAATTCATCATTTTATAAATCTGAAGATAAACTCCAGTTTAGTTTCCTGTTAGTTGAGTTTTTATTTGTTGTAATGATTCATTCACAGTTTACACTCTCATTATTTTATGATTTGAAACCTCTGACCAAAGGTGGGTTGTTTTCCTCTTCTATTGCTGTTGTTGTCTTCAAGTCAAGTCGATTATTATCAAATATATATTTTTATGTTGCTGTCATTGAACTGTGTGGCATTTTTTAGCATACAAGTTATATCTTTAATAAAACAGCACAGAAATATTTTGACCAATGTGTATCATACTTTTATAAAAGTGTAATTATTGAAACTTAAGAACTATTTCTCAAGCAGTACATTTTCTGTAAGTATCACTGTATATGTTGGATTAAAAGCAAATTGGTTAATAAAATCTAAAATCATTTGCTTACACCATGATGTGATTTTAGTCATAATTTAAAACATTTATTTAAGATCTTTTAAAAAAGTATCAGCAGAGTCACTGATCATTTTATAATCCTGAACTGTTTTTCTGCTTCCTGAACATGTTCATCATTTTTCTCTTTTTCAAACTACTCTTTAAAACAATCTGCAGCACTGCTCACATCAAAAATGAAACTCTTCCAGGAATAAATCTGCTCCTTTTTAATTAAAACAACAAGTATAGCTAATGCTGGATTTTAGAGGCCAACAATGATGTGGATAGTTTCAAAGATCAAATCACTTCAGAGATTAAAATACTTGTTTTTGTGTTTTTGACATTACAGTTTAAGAATAAACTCGTGACTGCCCTCTGGTGGACAAACTCTGCAATGACACACTGTTTCTAAAGAACTTCTAACCTGGTTTTCTGTCTCCTGTTTCTTTAAGTCCAACAAACACAGATACCAAAATATCTGCTCTAAGTTAATATCAGCAGATAAATCCTTACAGATGTACTAAACAGTCTGATATTGTAAATAGATTAAATGTAATAACTGTTGAGTCATGTGATCGAAACAAACCAACAAACTGAGTATGAACTAAAGAACAATATGACATTATAAGGAGGTGAACACTGATTATTGTCTGTTTCTGCGAGCACATTTAAATTAGTTGAGTAGAAAGAAAACAGAGTATTTCCACATATATTTTTAAACAACTTTAACTTAAAATAACTCAGTTTTTAATAATAAAATGTCTCCTCACAGCTTATATACTGAATGCTCTATTTATAGTCTGGGATAATAAAAGCTTGTTTCATGCATTTCTTCCTATTTTCTTTCTTTCTCTGAGTGTCACTGCTTCACTGCTGAGTTATGCTGCCTTGTGGCATTAAATGTCCTTCATTGTAATAATCCATGAATTGTCCTAAGTAATGGTTCAAGATGACTTTTAGAATAAAAGAGACAAATGCACATTTTGAAGCCCTTCTCTGAAATGAACTTGTCTTGTGACTATGATGGTGAAACGACACGAACAGACAGATTTACTGACTTGAAATAAAACGTTTACTCATAACATTTCTACAATAAGATGAAGTCCTGGAGATAAACATCAAATACTATCCAATGAATCTTGACCTCATATGTACACTTTATAAACACATGAAGAATTGTTTTCTGTCTTAACTCACCTGCCGTCGTCTCATGTAGGACTAATCCCAGGGCAGCCAGGATCATCAGAGTCTTCATTGTGACCTTGGTCTTCTTAAACTTTGAATAATTCTTCACTTTTAAGGAGGCAAGAACAAGCCTTGCTTCTCGATCGAGCTCCAGTGTCGAAGTGAATTAAGGAGAGTCAAGAAAGCTGGTGTCATCGCCTCTCTGGCCAATAGGAATTTAGTCTGAGCATAACGTCACTAGTAACTCAGTAAAACTGACTGACTGAGGTTATGAATGAAAGTGAAACTTAGAACAGCTCGTGTCTCTGTTTATTCACATGACAGAACACAGGGAGACACGGCTGACTTTATTATAATGTATCATCTTTTGTTGCATATAAAGTAATATCTAACATTACACTGATACATTTTCTTCTATATATTTTAGACTTAGTGATATAATGTATACAAATGTTATAATTCTTGTGGGAGGTCAGAGGTCATGGTCAGATACAGATCAGGTAATTTGGAGTTTGTGAGGATATAGTTGAGTCTTATTGAGCTTTTGTTCTGGGATTGAAAACAGCCTTAACAATAAAAAACAATCCAAAGTATAGTTTCATAGATGTCACAGAAAAATAAGTGTGTTTCAGGTGCTCCCCCTAGAGGTTCATCCTGAACAGGTCTGTGATTATCTGATATTTTAGATACAATCTGTGCACAGCCATAACATTCAAAGATGTTAAATCAGAAAGAGGGTATGTTTTAAAGTCAAAATCATGTTATAATATGCTTTATTCTGTGTTGTGTACAACTATTAAGTACAGATTAGTACTCCAGTCTTAGCACATATTAGACCTGCTGTCAAGACATTTAGTAGCCTATAATAAAACCTAAAGATAGTCTAAATGAAGAATAAAAACATCAGATGAAGTCCGCTCTGTCTGAAAGGTTAAATGCTCCTGATCAGATGTGTGAAGTCATGTACGCTGCTGAACAGGAGAAATATGACACCTCTGTTGATGTTTGAATACCTGATGCTGTTTTTCATTTTCTGGCTTTGGTGCTGTGTAAACTCTCTTTCACTCTTCACCTGAACAATTTGAAATACTACCTTTAAAGTTACAGAAAAGTAGCCTGTTACAGCATCAAAGCATCAGCTGTTCTTTTATCTGGATGTCAAATTGTTGTTTTTGTCACACTGAGACTTGACCTCTGGCTGACTGAAGCTCATCATGCTCACTGCTGATCTACGCCTGATTCAGTTGCACAGACTTTAAATAAAAAGTGGACATAGTGCCTGTGTTTTAAAAGTGAAGCTGATTGCAGGAGTGACATAAACCTGCATTCTTGGTGGAAATGACACAGAGTGGTGAAGGTGTTTTGTCACTTATTAAGTGTCTGATAATCTGAATGAAGTTTAACATGTGAAGAACAAGAAGACATCCTTGTTGTTTATTTATTTCCTGCTAATGGAAAGACAGAGAAGGGCCACAGAGAGGTACAAATGCTAGTCACTGAAGTTAGCTGTGTGTTAAACAAGTCTTCTTTCTGTCATGGTGGAAGGATGGATGCTGTGGTGTTAGGTGGAGAGGTAAAGGAAGGGTGGGAGTAAGTGTGCTGACCTCCTGCTGGTTGAAGCCCTGATGAAAAACGCAGGCTGCCAAAGTGACAGGAAGTCATCTCAGGAGGGGATCAGACTCAAACATAGCAGCTCCTCTCCTCTCCTCCTCTGGTCCCCAATCAGTTTTTCAAATAAGGGTGAACAACTGGACTGCAAAGGTGAGACATTTGAGATGAACTATTTAATTTGTGCAACAAGCTTTATTTCAATCAGCAAATATCATAAAGCAACAGGCTGTATGAGAGACATGGATGTAGCCACCTCCAGTTTAACACTTTGTCAGTCACCAATGTTGCAAAAAAACAAGACTTGACTGAATGAAAGTGTTAATGAAAATGAGCCCACTCCTCACTTCACTTGTTACCTCAAATTAAACATTTCCCTCAATGACTCCATGATCTGAATTACTCGTGTAAAGGCTTTGTAGATATGAACACATTAGGAGCAGAATGACATGAGGCAGATTATGCTTTAGAGTCAGTCACAACCTCTGTGACATGTCAACCAGGACAGACATGTAATGACGCTTATACACTCTGTAGTTGAAACATGGTCACTTTGGCTTAACAGGAACAAAAGATATTTTATACCAACTGTGGTGTATCAGTTTAACTTTACAGGAAAGTTAGTAACACCATAGCGCCCCCCAGTGGTCAGATTAAATATGTGTCATGGAATTGCTGAATGGAAACCACCTGTTTATGTCAGAACATCATATTGGGCCTAAATAATCGTACTCATATTTATTCACCAGATAAAGAATGATTTCAATTTCATAAAAGGCATTAATATGTATGTTGTGTAAATAAACAGCCCCTCTGCTCTTTGTAATCAAGAGTTGACCTACATGTAGAGAAAAACTAAATTGTTGAAAAACTCTTAAAAGGGAATTTTGACTGTTCTCAATCTTATCTCTATTTTCTATGAGTTAGGGTCTAAACTCTGAAAAAAGATGTTGCTTTTCTCTGTGATGTCCTCAATGGTACCCAAACTACAAACAACCCGACTCTGATGACAGAACATTGAACAATAAAAACATTCTGAGGGAGAAAACAAGAAATAAAATATACAATTTAAGGCTCCAGATTATCCAACTATCTTCATCTTTAAATCACATTTACATGAAGAAAATAGTTCATCACATGAAAACAGCTTCTTCTTAACACTCAGAACACCTGACGCACAGACTGGAGAACATGTCTGGAACAGAAATGTTGTATTCAACACAACAGAGACACACTGACATCTCAGAAAAACTGTCAAAAGAAGATTTACAAAAATTATGTCCAATGTTATATGAGGGTTTAAAGCAGGGGTGTCCAAAGTGCGGCCCGGGGGCCAATTGCGGCCCAAGGTCCATTTATTTATGGCCCCAAGCTTCCATATTAAAATGTGTTATTTATAGCACAAAAATGAATCCCATTCTGAATCATTTATACATTTGTAGTTTCTTTCAAGAACACACACAAAACTAAAGTCAATCCAGAAATGTCTCACAAAGCTTCATATGGACTACTTGTATGAAGGCAAAGCTCTGAGAATTCTGCAAGACGGCAATAAAGAAGAAACACAAGAACTCTTAAAGTTGACAGGTTTTCAAATTAATGTCATGATGTGAAAATGTTCTTGATGAACACTAAAAGTTCAGAAGACACAAAAGAGGACACAAGACAAGATCAAAATTATGAAATTGTGCAGAAAAGGCAAAATTTGGTGCATAAAACTAAACTTAAAACAAACTCAGGAAAAAAATTATTTTGTTCTTAAAATGTTGTCTGCTGGTCAGAAAAGTCTTAAAAACAACATGAAAAAGAAGTGTGGTGAAATCCAGATCGTGATTCTGCCATAGAAAAACAATAATACAATATTTTTCTCACACTGTCTGACCATTTTCCTCCAGAAGATAAAGTTTGCTAATGTATACATGGCTTGTGGAGAACTGAGGACTACCTAGTTACTGATTTATTGAGAAAAAAATTAAAATAATTGTTATTAAATAGAGATTTCATATATAACTTTTATCATTCCTAAGTCTCGGTAGGAGCCGCTGGCCCTGAGGCAGTCTGACAACATCAAAAGTGGCCCTCTTTGAAAAAAGTTTGGACACCACTGGTTTAAAGGATAAGGTGAAATATTGAAATACATTTGTTATGTGCAAAAGCGTTTATTTTTTCTTTCTCCCTGAAGCAACCTCTGACCTCCACACCTGTTCAGTTCCTGATCACTGTCACCTGTGGGCTGGCTACAAACAGCAGTGTCAAGCTCCTCCCTCTCTCTTTCTTTCCCTCTCTCCCTCTCTCTCTCTCTCTCTCTCTCTCTATCTATCACTCTCTCACTCTCTCTCTCTCTCTCTCTCTCTCTCTCTCTCTCTCACTGCAGTCAGGATCAACAGCATGGCAGCAGCCGTCACTTCTCTTTCTTTGCTGTTTGTTTGTTGACATTATTTTACAATAAAACTTTATTTGCTGATTGAAGGTCTTTTGATCCCTCAATGTTGTCTCCCCTCTGAGCCAGGACCCTAACACCCTGTAACCTTTAACACGTTGTATTTCTGATAACAAATGTTAAATTAAAAAACAAGCTGCTGATGCAACTGTGCCAAAAACTGCAGTTCCCTGAGTGGCCACTTGAGGCTGGCTCCAAAAGTGAGTCAATCAGGCTCAATATCTCAATGTCCATCTTTGCAGCAGAATTAAAAACAATTACCTGATACAACACACTTTTTATGTCTCCATAGCTCCATGTCTACTTTATATGGGATGAATCTTAATTTATCTCACATAATAAAGTTATGTTTATGCTAAATGTACGGGAGCAGTATACACACAGTCTGCTACATCCACATTATTTTTTAAACATACTTTAACAACAAAGTGAGGGAGAGAAATTCTTAAGTTGATATCAGAATCTGTAGTCCTGTCCTCGTTTCTTACATTACTGACTCAATAATACAAATAATAATAATCATTCATTTTATTTGTAGGCGCCTTTCTGGACACCCAAGGTCACCTTACAACATAGCAATAATAAAAGCAACACTCAACAGTAAATACATACATAAATACATTAGAATAAAGATACAATACTAGAAAAATGAAAGGGGAGGGGAAGTCATTCCAGTCCCAAAGAGACAGATTGGAGTGAGTATGCTTGGCGAAAAAGGTGAGTTTTTAGGCGGGATTTGAAGGTGTTGGGAGAGGTGGAATTTTGTACATCCTGGGGGAGAGAGTTCCAGAGGCCAATGTCAAACCTTAGTTATTAATGATTCATATTGTGTGTGATGCTGAGGAGGCAATAGTGATGTAGAACTGTCTTCCCCTGAGCTGTTGACAGGAAATAACCTGAGGATGTCACATGCCTTTTGAAAGTCTATTCAGAATTTTAGGAGTTATCATGATTAACAATCGTGTCTAAAGCATTAATAGCAGGATGAATTGATGACAAAGTTAAAGCTAACATGCAGTATTAATGAATATTTACAGCTGCTGCCTGAAAAAGTGTAGAAGCTGTGTGGAGAGCAGAGATGAGGCTTATTGACTTGAACTGAACCAAAGTGAATGAAGACAGAGGTGAGCAGGATGAGACAGGTAAGGACAGAGTTCACAGAGGGGAGACAGCAGAGGACACACAGAGAGGCAGATGTGTGTAAACAAGAGAAATTATGATGTGTGTTTGAGTCTATATACAGATGTTTCCCTTTACCCTCCTGTCTTCATGATCTAACATCTGCAGGTCAGAACCACCTTCATGAAGGCTCTGAGAGACAGGTGTAAGTTACAATCACAGGACTGTTACTAAAGATAGTTAACACTTGTGTGGATCTAAAAAGGGCCAGATGTCTACAGAATTATACGTTTTACTGGACAACAAAACAATAAGACAAAGAATGAAGTAGATTTAAACAAGTCTTCATGAATCCAACAGAAGAGGTCATTTCACCTCCTGTTAACATCTGCAAAAACACAACAAAGGACTGTTCATGTTTCTAAATACATGTTACCATTGAAGAGTGAGAAAACAGTTTTTCAGGGACATTATATGAATTTGGAGACATCCCACATCTTACTCATTTTACTTTTATCATGTCTGTGTTTGTGCCGGCACTTTACAGCAGCCTACCTGAAGACCTGAGGGCTGCACAGAGTATCAATGTTTTGACACCTACCTTTTTAGTCTGGCTTTTAACTGAGTTTTATTTAAAGTAACTCTATTTACTCACTTATTTTATATTTCAGTCTTTTTATGTGTATCTTATTGAGTCTTTAATTTGAGACATATTTTAACTTGTATATGGATTATTGGAGGGTGGGGTGGTCATACTGTTGTTAATGATTTTTTGTTCATGACAAGCACTTTGTGCTACGTTATTATGTGAAAAGTGCAATACAAATAGAGTCTAATTTACAATTACACAAAAACATAAACGCTGCAAAATGTGGATTTTGTCCTCTGAGTGTTCTGAAGAAATTAAAGCTAGAACAGAAGACACAACTCAAATCTGTCACAATAATTATGCTCTGATTTCTCTACACTTCACCTAAAAGATAACAATTGATCAAAATACTGAAGCAACAAATTAGGTGACATTTATCAGAACATGGAGTTCATTCAGAAACTGTTTCAGCTAAGTCAGGGTTTCCTTCAACCAGGCTCAAAAAGACCCCTCTGTTATTTCTGTATTTTGATATCATTACAGTGCAGGTGTTACTGAGAGGTCATTCTAAGTCTCTTCTTCAAACAATGTGAGTCATCCATTTATAAAAGGAATAACTACAGATCACATAGTTTACAGTACAAAGGGCAGAAAGGACAAAATGTTGCCACAGTGTTCACACAGCTGTAGTTTTAACTGTGTCAGCGTTTATATGAATGAGGGAAATGAAGAAACACACAGACTGTCAGAGTGAGAGGGACTTTATTTAAAAAGAAAATGTACAGAACAAGAGTATGAAACAGCAGATCAACACCACAACTTAACTTTACCACACCCGAGAAGTGATTCTGAGAAAGAATCTTCAATTTCTATAACTTAGAGAGGAAACGTCCCTTGTTCCTGAAAACAAGCAGGAACTATAAAACAAGATTTCAGATTCGCTTGATGAGAAGTTTCAAACGTCCTACAGTCATTTAAGGCTTTCTGCCAAAATCAGAAGATAATGTTTCCAAACACGTTAAAAGAGAAACATCATAAAACTAAAACACACACTCTTGATTTGTTAGCAAAAACAACTGAAGGACATGAGATGTTATTTGCTTCAGTTTAAAAACAAAACCCAACACAATTATATACTACAGACTATTTACACTGATGGGAGGTACATCTTGAATTGATGCTGCTGTTTTCAAAGTGTTTGATTTTTATAGATGTGAAATACTCAGATTGAATTTTTGTCCCAATGTATTTTATACAAATCAACACAAGTGTGATGAAAACTTCATCCGTCCTTTTCCTCCTGCCTCATCTTGTTGAGAATTACAGCAACTGCAGTGTGGGAGAGGGGGACTCCAGTAATCACACACAAACACACACACACACACACACACACACACTCACACTCACTCACACACACACACACACACACAAACACACACACACACTCACTCACTCACTCACTCACTCACACACTCACTCACTCACTCACTCACTCACTCACACACTCACTCACTCACTCACTCACTCACTCACTCACTCACACGCACACTCACTCACTCACTCACTCACTCACTCACACTCACACTCACTCACTCACTCACTCACTCACTCACTCACACGCACACTCACTCACTCACTCACTCACTCACTCACTCACTCACTCACTCACTGAATCACTCACTCGAGAGAAACCTAAAGAAAGAAAGAAGGTAAAATGAAAATAATGAACCTTATAAATGTTTGGAGATTAATTCCACAGAGCAACATGTTTACAGACGTTTACCTGAAATATGTTTGAGTCAGTCATTTCAGTGATAACATTTTGTAAACTAAACTTTCACCTGAACTTGAAGACGTTTTAATCTTTATTTAATGAGTATGTGTCACTGTTTATTTATAGGTTATTGATTAAAGCTTCTGTGAGGAGTTTTTAGCTGGTTATGAAACAGACTAAAATTAATACTGAAGTCTCTTTATGACAAACAAGAGCAAACAGGACCATCAGAACAAAAAATATATTATTTATATAGAGTTATTTTTAACGTCCGAAACCACTGGCAGCGTTAGGTGATTGTCGATCAGTCATAAATTTGACGGATAAATAAAGCAGGGTGAGATTTATTGGTTGAAAACACGACTCTCTCATGTACAGGACTAAAGCAGACAAGAGATGAGAGGTGTCATGTTGTCCACAGGGGGCGCCAACGTCAAAAGTTCCTCACAGGAGCTTTAAGTTTTTAATCTAACATTTCATCTGACCTGCTTATGTGAAGGTTTCTGAAGGAATTTACTGACTTCAATGATCTCGATTAACTTCACAAAAGACACTTTTTTGTTTCTGTTGAGGTCGTTCATAGATTGTCTTCACAGCTAAAATGTGTCACAGAAGTTTGACAGTGAAAAACAACAGAGAGAACAAAGTTAAAGCAGCGTTTTATGTCCCATATACAGAAACTCACAGTGCAGGGTGGTGTGTTTATGCTGTCGGCACCGGGTTCAGTTTCTCGTTGAGCTCCGAGCTGTTTTCAGAAGCTGTATCACAGTTGGCTGAAATACAAAGCAAAGACATTTTACTTCTTACATACTTCAAAACATCAGAGTATCTTTTCTCCTCTCCTCTAGTCACTTATTTAACAGAAATTAAATCTTAAATTGACACGTGTATCTTGTTCTACGAACACAGCTCACTGTCTCCTGAACAAAAATCAAACAGAAGTTCAAACTATTATCCAAAACACAGCTTGAAAACAGTAAACGTCACTCTTTAACCTCAATAAACTAACTACCTCAGAGTGTTTATGAAAGGTAAACTGCTGGTCAGAGTTACAGAGACATTAAATTGAGGAGTGTGTTCTCACTAACAAACATAGAAGAACATGTATTTAACAAGCAGACACGTGTAAAACAGACCACATGAACAATAGAAGCATATCTGATAATAATCAACGTGTGAATGATAATTTGTGATCTTATGATATCATTATGACAGAGTTTTCAAATGCAGTGTTCACTGTTAGGAACACATTGTGACACACACTGTTAAAGCTTCACTTTAATAATCTGAATAAAAACTGAAACTCAACGTCTGAAGAAGAAAATCACACAAGACAAAGTTTCTGTTTGTGACTCACATTTTTTGCCTCTGCAATACTTGAATCCAACGACAGCAGCGAGGGCGAGAAGTAGAAGAACCACTGCAACAATGATACCGATGATCATGGGCGTGTAATTCACTGTTGAACAGAAATAAAAACACAGTTATAATCTGTGGAGATGAAGCAGTTCAGAGGAGAACATCTACAAACCAGAGTATCATCCTGTAAATAAACACTGTCACTTTAATGTGTTGATGTTTATTTTTATCTCTACATGTCTGTGAATAAAACCTGGATCTATGATTTTGGCCCACGTCTGTGAAACACCCTACCTGAAGATCTGAGGGCTGCACAGAGCATCAACATTTTTAAAAGGAAACTCAAGACCGACCTTTTTAGTCTCGCTTTAAGCTGAGTTTTATTCTTATAACAGTTTTATTTCACCTTACTTCATTTATCTCTTATCTAGTTCAAATTTTAGTCACTTTTATTTTATTTACTTATTTTTTAAGTATAGCTTATTATTTTCTTTAAATGGTTTAATATTTTAGTGTTTTATTATCTTAGAAATGTATTTTATTTTGGTGAGTTTCATTTCTGGTGTTGAGTTTTAACATCTTATGTTTCCTCCAGTGTTTCCTCATTAACATATCATGAAACTGTTTCCTCAGTTCATTCAGCAACTCATTTTTATTTTTCATTTATTTATTTATTTTGTTCTTCTTCTTATTATTGTTGTTGCATATATTGTGTTCTTAACCTTAGGATTGTGGGGTGGGTTTGGGGTCGGGGCTGGGGTTAGGATTAGGATCTGGGAGGTCCTTATAGTTTTATACTTATATATATGCTTTTTAAAAATGTATCCTATTTTAAGTTGTTTTCATGTACAGCACTTTGTGTTATAATGTCCTTGTATGAAAAGCACTTTATAAATAAAGTCTGACTGATTGATTGATTTAATTTTCTAGCTGTGTTGTTTGAGTTTAGCTGAATGCTGGTTTCTTTACCAGGTTAGTGTTTGGCACTATGAGACACTTTGACTACATGATCAAACTCCTTTTTACTGCCAGAAAACTGAGAACATAAAACTAATCATTAATGATTTACTGTCAGATATATATCCATCCGTCCAGTTATTTTAAAACGGTATTCTTGTCCTTAAAAGTAGAAAAGTCAACACAGAATCTCTAAACATTCAAAAGGTTTATTAAAAATATCACTTTAGTTTTGTTTCATTTGAAATATTTTCTGAGATGATTCAAACACTAGAATACTAAAAATGCTTCTAAAAACTGTTTAAAAGGTTGTAAACAAAAGAAGAGGTCTGTATATGTATGTTTTGTATGTTTTCTTACTGATAGTTTTAATGTATTGATCAAAAAAAAGAAGGACAACAATATTTCCTGCATCAATAATCCCTTTAAACCACAACTTTGAGTTTAAATCAGGAAAAGTATTTTAAATTATTTTAAGGATTCATCACTTCTGATTCCAGTCTTACCATGGTTGGTCCTGATCACATCTTTGTCCAGTACGGTGACAAAGTCCTCCTTCACTCCAGAGAGCTGAAACACACATTCGTACTTCCCCCAGTCTCCAGATGGAAGTTTCTGCAGGTCAACACTCATCTGGAAGGATCCGTCAGGGTTGGGGACGATCTCTCCAAGTTCCACGTCCTCATGAAGCTCCTCTCCATCTTTCCTCCAGAACATCACGGCTCTGTTTGGGTAGAAACCTGAAGCGTGGCAGGTGACTGGAGAGGAAGGAGACTTCTGGAGGAGAGACACTGAGGGGAGGTCTGGAGAACAAAAAGAGGGAGATTAGAGTTTTTGTCATTTATATCCTGTTTTTTACAGTTAAATTCATGATTGATGGTCATTTGTTAAATGAAGGTACACAATAAAAGTATACAGTATGTAAACAAAGCAAATCAACCTAACAAAATTAGATTTAAAAAGAACTGATGGGAAAACAGAATTGGAGAGACGATGTGGTTGAGAAAGATGCTAAAGGAAAGAAGAGGACAGAGATATAAAAATAAACGATAAATTACAGAAAGAGACTAAATGTAGGAAAAGATAGAGGGAGCAGACAGGTGAAGAGAGAGAATAAGAAAAAGAGAATTATGGGATACATTTTTGAAATATCACAGTAAAAAAATATAAACAATTAAATAAACATTGTGATAATAAAAAAATCAGGTCACGTGATCTTACCTGTTCTCATCAGAGAGGTCTTTCCATAGTCCACATACTTCTTCAGCCAGTCAATACACTCCTTGGTGATATAGTTTTTATAATACTCTAAATCAGCTTTGATATTATTCCACTTCTGTTTGGTGATGACCGCCTGTTGACTCGGAGCGATCCAAGTCATTGTCTTCATGTCATACACTAGGAAGTCTCCTCCATCATAACCAAACTGTCTGAAACCATTGATCTCTTTAGTCTCATCATCCCACTGACAGCCGTACATCCACTGGAGAATATGGACACCTGAGAGAGAAAGAGAGAGAAGGGGAGAGAGAGAGAGAGAGAGAGAGAGAGAGAGAGAGAGAGAGAGAGAGAGAGAGAGAGAGAGAGAGAGAGAGAGAGGTAAAGAGAGAGCGGTGGAAAAAGAAAGAGAGAGGGAGAGACAGGAAGGGAGGGAGAGAGAGAGGGGGAAGAGGGAGGGAGGGAAAGAAAAACAGATGGGAGAAAAAAGAGGGGAGAAAGAGAGGGAGAGGAGAGACAGGAGGGGGAAAGAGAGGTAGAGAGGGAAAGTAAAGAGAGAGAGAGGGGGGGAGGGGGAGAGGGATATAGAGGAGAGGGAGGGAGAGAGACAGAGAGAGAGAGCGAGCAAGGGGAAAAAAGAGGAAAAAAGAGGGAAACAGAGAGAGAGGGAAAAAGAGGTAGTGAAAGTGGGAAACAGAGGGAGACAGAGAGAGAGATGGGTGACAGAAAAAGAGAAGGCAGAGAGAGGGAAACAGAGAGATAATGAGAGGGGGAAGAGGGAGGAAGAAAAAGACAGATGAGAGAAACAGAGAGTGGAGAGAGAAACGTAGGGGGAGAAAGATAGAGAGAAGGAATTAGAGGGAGGGGGAAAGAGAGGTAAAGACAGGGGAGAGAGAGGGAGAGAAAGAGAGGGATGAAGACGGAGAAGGAAGGAGAGAGAGAGGGGAGCAGTAGAGAGGAAGAGAGAGAGAGTTCAGTAAACCAGAGTGAGGTCACAGCTCAATCTTACTTTATCAGATGATTTAACATC
The DNA here is from genome assembly GCF_009762535.1 of Notolabrus celidotus. Lineage (NCBI taxonomy): Eukaryota > Metazoa > Chordata > Actinopteri > Labriformes > Labridae > Notolabrus > Notolabrus celidotus. The sequence continues at coordinate 28,863,222 of NC_048287.1, read as the reverse complement.
TTCACCTCAGAGACACACATGCACACAAACTTAAACTTCCCCTGAAGGAGAGTCTGAGTCCAGGATCAGTGTGTAGACTCCTCCTGCTCAGCCCTCAGTGTTCAGCAGTGTGTTACTACAGCTGCTCACAGTAAGACAGAGACCACCAGGACCATCATGGAGACTGGGAGGCAGTCTGTGAGTCCTGATTGGTCCATCCATCTGTCAATCATTCCACACAACCAACAGCTGTTTCCACCTGCAGATGTTTGATTGATGCTGCCTGAGAGGACCAACCAACACTGAGGACAGAGCAGTGGAGATAATCTAATCTAATCTGTGTGTCTACTGTATATTAAGAGCTGAGACTAAAGACTGTTTTCATCATCCAGTTATTTCTAAGTTTAGAGATTAACCATGAACTTATTTCAAAATGTGAAGACGGACTGAGGGGAACTTTTCAAACTGCTTCATAATAACACTGAAGGTTTTTTACTTTACAGATTAAAGCAGATTATTATCAGATTAAACAAACTGGAGCGAGACATCGTTTAACATTTCTGATTAAAAACACAGAAATGATTCTTCAGTGATCAAAATCCTCGTCCACACATGTTCTGTGATCAACTCATTTTCAGCACTGTGAGTTCATTATGACAAACAAACACTGGGCTCAACTCCAATTAATCTCATGTAATCTGTATTTATGTACACATGTATATTATGGGATGGACACAGTATATCAGTGCAGTAGAGTTAATGTAATCAAACATGTTTATATCACATATTTAGAGCTCAGACTGATTATGTTTGTGATTATAGATCATGTGATGTCTGTTTTTAAATGAACTGATACATGGTTTAATCCAGTAAATATCAATACAACTGTTCAATAAGTCCATCACAACTTCTCAAACAGCTGAGAAGAACTCTTTAAAGTGCTTCTTTAGTCTCAGTAACACTGAACACATTCATTTAAAATGTTTATTATGACACAGAAACACTGTAGTCAAGTTCATCTAATCTAATCTGTAGTCCTGTTGTTATACATCATGAACACAGTGTTGTCAGTTCAGCAGAGTCTGGCTGTTCAACTTTTCAAACCTCTGATGTGAATGTGATATTTGTCCTGTCGTCCTGTCAGCAGCTCTATTAAAACACGCCGCTCCTCCTCTCATGTGCGGACCCGGCACAAGCAGCCTGTGTCCCGTTTACGGTCCCGCTCCTTAGTTTTAGAAACCAGGCGGTAATGTTCCTCTATCAGCCGTGTGTTGTTGAGCTGCCGTGATAAACAGGTTTTCTAAAAAGAGAGTTAACATGGACCGACTCACTGTGGGCGGTTCAGTGGAGTTACTCTGATATGATGAAGTGGAGATTAAGGGTTAATAATCTCTGTAGGTTATTATGGGATGTACAGAAACACTGAGTCAGTGCAGTACAGCAGCAGGCAGCAGTCTGAGTGTCAGTGATGTTTCTGTTGAGTCTGTTTCAGATCAGAAAAGACTTCAGCAAACTGTTTAAACTACGGGAATAAAACACACTACTTACTGTGTGTGTGTGTGTGTGTGTGTGTGTGTGTGTGTGTGCCTGTGTGTGTGTGTGTGGTAACAACTCTGTTTACTAAAATACAGACTGAAAATATGAACAACATTTAATCAGGAGAAACTAAAACATGAACAAACCTCCAGTTTGGTTGAAGCGCTGCTTTGCAATTTCAATGCTGGCTTTGAACCACTGCTGGGAACCCAAAGAGATCTGAGTCTCCCCCTGCCAGTACTGAGGATCACCCTCTGAGACTCTGCTCATCCAGTCCAGTTTGGGTTCTGCTCTCTTGGTGTTACTGTCATAGTACATCATCTGAGCATCATCAACCATCCCAACAGTCACAAACTCTGGGAAGTCTGGGACTCCAGAAGACGCGGTGTAGAAATACTTCAAAGAGTGAGTCCCTGTAAGGACAAAATACTTTCATCAGTTTTTATTCATCACTTTTTTGATCACTGAACAAAGTTATCATCCAGCACACACAATCAAAGACTTACACACTTTCAACACAACATTATAACCTCTGTGCAGTCAGTAAATAATAACATTTAAAGATCTAAAAAACCCTCTTTATTCTAATATTCCTGATGAACGTGTTTTAGAAAATGTAGTTTTCTTTTCTGACATGAATTATCAAACAAGTCAAATATTTCAGTCGAGCAGTTTTCCACCTGACTGTCATGAAGAGATTTTTACCAACACTTATAATTCATCATTTTATAAATCTGAAGATAAACTCCAGTTTAGTTTCCTGTTAGTTGAGTTTTTATTTGTTGTTATGATTCATTCACAGTTTACACTCTCATTATTTTACGATTTGAAACCTCTGACCAAAGGTGGGTTGTTTTCCTCTTCTATTGCTGTTGTTGTCTTCAAGTCAAGTCGATTATTAGCAAATATATATTTTTATGTTGCTGTCATTGAACTGTGAGTGTCATTTTTTAGCATACAAGTTATATCTTTAATAAAACAGCACAGACATATTTTGACCAATGTGTATCGTACTTTTATAAAAGTGTAATTATTGAATTTTAAGAACTATTTCTCAAGCAGTACATTTTCTGTAAGTATCACTGATATGTTGGATTAAAAGCAAACTGATAATAAAGTCTAAAATCATTGCCTACACCATGAACTGATTTTAGTCATAATTTAAAACATTTATTTAAGATCTTTTAAAAAAGTATCAGCAGAGTCACTGATCATTTTATAATCCTGAACTGTTTTTCTGCTTCCTGAACATGTTCATCATTTTTCTCTTTTTCAAACTACTCTTTAAAACCATCTGCAGCACTGCTCACATCAAAAATGAAACTCTTCCAGGAATAAATCTGCTCCTTTTTAATCAAAACAACAATTAAAGCTAATGCTGGATTTTAGAGGCCAACAATGATGTGGATAGTTTCAAAGATCAAATCACTTCAGAGATTAAAATACTTGTTTTTGTGTTTTTTTTTTTACAGTTGAAGAATAAACTCGTGACTGCCCTCTGGTGGACAAACTCTGTAATGACACACTGTTTCTAAAGAACTTCTAACCTGGTTTTCTGTCCTGTTTCTTTAAGTCCAACAAACACAGATACCAAAATATCTGCTCTAAGTTAATATCAGCAGATAAATCCTTACAGATGTACTAAACAGTCTGATATTGTAAATAGATTAAATGTAATAACTGTTGAGTCATGTGATGGAAACAAACCAACAAACTAAGTATGAACTAAAGAACAATATGACATTATAAGGAGGTGAACATTGATTATTGTCTGTTTCTGTGAGCACATATTTAAATTAGTTGAGTAGAAAGAAAACAGAGTATTTCAACATATATTTTTAAACAACTTTAACTTAAAATAACTCAGTTTTTAATAATAGAATGTCTCCTCACAGCTTATACACTGAATGCTCTGTTTATAGTCTGGGATAATAAAAAAAAAGCTTGTTTCATGCATTTCTTCCTATTTTCTTTCTTTCTCTGAGTGTCACTGCTTCACTGCTGAGTTATGCTGCCTTGTGGCATTAAATGTCCTTCATTGTAATAATCCATGAATTGTCCTAAGTAATGGTTCAAGATGACTTTTAGAATAAAAGAGACAAATGCACATTTTGAAGCCCTTCTCTGAAATGAACTTGTCTTGTGACTATGATGGTGAAACGACACGAACAGACAGATTTACTGACTTGAAATAAAACGCTTACTCATAACATTTCTACAATAAGATGAAGTCCTGGAGATAAACATCAAATACTATCCAATGAATCTTGACCTCATATGTACACTTTATAAACACATGAAGCATTGTTTTCTGTCTTAACTCACCTGCCGTCGTCTCATGTAGGACTAATCCCAGGGCAGCCAGGATCATCAGAGTCTTCATTGTGACCTTGGTCTTCTTAAAGTTCGATTAAATCAAAACGTTTTCTATATTTCTTCAGAGACAGAGAGTAAACCTCCTTCCAACTCGAGCTCTCGGGGTGGAATGAGGTGAGGAGTGGAGGGAGCGACTACTTCGCCTCTTTCTCAGCCAATAGGAAATTAATCTGAGCAGCAACGTCACTTGTATCTTGGTAAAACTCACTGACTTAGGTTATGAATGAAAGTGAAAGTAAAAAACACCACATGACACAGCTAGAGCTGTATAGAGATATATCATATTCTAGTGCTCTGGACACAACTAAAGAGAAATAAACAAACAGACTTGTTCTTGTTTCTTATCGTTGTTCACTTCATATATAAGAAGAGCATTTCAGCCTCAGCTGATCAAATGAAATGCAATATTCATGTATCACTCTTGTTGACAAAGGGGAATACATTCTTGATCCTATGATTACCAACCTGTCTCAAATATTTGTTCTAATGCAAGAGTATTTGCAAAATTATGGGATTGGAAGCAGTCCTGATCCTAATATAGAAAATAATCCAAGGTGTAGTTTCCTCTGTGGTGAGCTGCTCTCCCCAGAGGTTGAAACATGCAGGTGATGTACATTAATATGGACTGCACTCAGTGTGGTCTGTTATTATCCTATATTTCAAATGCATTTGTTCACAATCATACCATAAAATGTTTGTATCAAAATAACAACATTCACATCTTTTGGAAGTCCATATCAGTTTATTCCAAACTTAATTAAAGTGTTGTGTTTAACAAGTCAGTGGAGGCCTATATGTCTTAGCACAGATAAGGCCTATACTGTCAGGACAATCAAACAACATTTTTAATCACTATTCTAATTTGAAAACCACAACCAAAGCAGTAAAGTGGAAGCAGTAAGAGAGATTAAATGCCCCTGTAATAATTTGAAGCTTTGCACGCTAAAAACTGCTACAACAAGAGAAATGTGACACTTTTGTTGATGTGTTGACACCTGATGCCGTTTTCATTTTGCTTTAGTTTTAGCACCATGTAACTGCAGACCTCACACAAACGTCATATGATTTAGTATTTGATAGAGATTTAAGTGATAAGAAGAGGCACACAGATTTAACATCACCAGTGGACAATATTTGGTGTTGATACAAAGACAAGGAGTTACTCTTTACTGGATCAGAAAATCAACTAAAACATCACAGAGGCCACCAATAGATTCAAAACTAGATTCAAGCAGCAGATATGTAGATGATTACATATTAAATAGATCATTTATAGAAAACTTAACAGCATCAAATATGCAAAACAAGATTTAGGGGGAATACAGTCTGAGTTAAAGCTAGGAGAAGGCTCAGTGTTATTCACATATCAACAGAAACTTTGAGTGTACAGGATTTGCTTTGTGGTGGAGAAAATACACAACTTCATTACTGGAGTCAAAGACACTCCTGGTCAAATATTACTCCAATACAAGTGAAAGTTGCTCAGTCTGAATATTACTTGCTTTTAAAAAAAATCTCAAAATTATTGTATCTTCACAATGCATGAATGCAGTCAAGAATACATGGGCGTACACTCTGCTACGTTATGTTTATTTAGAAGACATTATTGACAGTTTTTAAACTCACATTATACAGATTTAATTTGCTCTGTGTGTGCTTTTCATACTGTGTATGCTCATAGAAACCTGGTGCAATTTTATCTGTGCAATTACATACCTTACAATCGATTCATAAGATAGAAGTGTAGAATTATTATTATTATACTTTATTTTTATTTGATTTGTTTTTGACTCTATGCACATTGTTGTATCCTCCTGTCCCGTGTTGTAAGCTGCTGGAACGAACAAATTTCCCCATATGGGGATAAATAAAGGCAAGGCAAGGCAGCTTTATTTGTATAGCGCATTTCATACATGAGGGCAACTCAATGTGCTTTACATTAAAACATTAAAAGCATTGGAGACATTCAGACAGGCATAAAAGAACATAATTAAAATGACAAATATGATAAAACAGAAAAGAAAAGGAAAATTAGAATATATTAAAAATTACATTAAAATTTTAATTTAAAGTGGGTTAAAATGAGCTAAGATAGGAAGGTATCAATAAAGTATCAATTTCCAGCACCAAAATAATATGAGCAACCAACCACAGAAATAAAACTGCAACCAAGTTAAAACAAGGGACAAGTAAGATTTATAGTTATAGTTGTTGGTTATGCAAAATAGTTTCACAGCAGGGTGAGACTTTCAGCCATTAACCATCAATCTAAAGTTTTGTGTTCTCCAATTAAATGTAAAATAATCTAAAAAAACATTATTTGTGTTGCTTGTAGAAACAGGAAGAGGCGAAATCATACACAGTACACAAGATGTGCCATAACTCCTCTCTGTGGATTGTTCGATATGTGTGGTGTACGTAATCAGGCTGTCCCTAAAAGCGTCACCTTTGCTGTTCAGAATAAATGACTGTTGTCAAGGGGTTTCGACCAATTAGAATCAAGTATTTGACACTGCTGGGTGATTACTTAGAAATCGAGATTATAAGGCCTTTAAAATGTTCAACTGGAATAAAACAACGTTATCGCTCAACACGCTTTCTCCGGTTAGACGACAACATTTTTGTAGGCCGTGATAAAGTTTGTGCAAATTAAAGAGAGCGAATATTAAAAATGATTCAGATTCTTCTCCAATTCAAAAACTTCAAATCGTCATCCTTCTCTGCTGTTCCAAAACTAAATGAACTGATCTGATGATGTTTGTTCTGCGTTTGCTCTCCGTTCAACCATGGAGACGTATGACCGAAAGGTACGGCAACACCACTTAGACAAATCACATGCAGGACAACACGAACAGTATATAGTATTACAGAAAAGAAAATTAATCCTCTGACTTCAGAGACAAAGCAGTGACTAAAGAGGACATTCATAGAATTGTAGGGGAGTCAAAAGTTTGATATTTGTCTTTCAAATGTAGCAGAATAAAAGTAATAAGTTTCCCCAAACAAAAATACTCAATTAAAGTACAGACACTCAAAAAATGTCACTTGATTACAGTTCTCAAGTACAACTTACTTACAGTTAACCACATAATATCACAATGAGATACCTTAAAAGAAAAGAGTGGAGTTTCCCGACACCAGCTAACATGTAGCTTTCAATTTCAGTTATTATGAAGCAAAGCAAAATATGGAAGGTAGGGTTTAAAAGTCAGCAAAACTGAAACGTTTAAATGGCTTTGACACACATATGGGTACAACAATCCCTGGAACGAGTGACCATGAGCACAATTATTTAACATAAGTTCTCAGTTTGTGAATGTAGCTTCTTAAACTGAACAAATTCTGTCTGAAAATAATCATACATAAAAAAAGAGTGTCAACAGATAAGTCCTTTTGTTGCACTGAAAAGTTACACAAAAGCAAAGTTGGGTTATGATGCACACAGTGTTGCTGCACAGTAGTTCATGTTGCCACACCCATCACTGTGAGAGCGCTTGTTGCCATTTTGTGTGTCTGTTTGCTTTGAAATGGCAGACACACATACTTTCCGTGTGGGCGGTCACTGCAGGGCACACATGTCGTTGATATCAAAATCCAGGCACTCACAGTTTGTTTGTTTTTTACAGTACAGATAAAATACAGATGATAACAAATGTTTTCAGCCTACATTATGTATCAACTTGGGGATCATATTCACTTCAATTGTGCAGAAATGAAACTATTCAGACTCCAGCAAGTTAGAATAATGTGGAGCAAGCAGGAAGCTGAGTCACACTGATCATACCCAGAATGCAATTTGGTAAACTTCCCCCTTCTGTCTCTGTGCCAAAATCTACTGCACCGAATGCAGTCATGAGAAAGACTAACAAAGTAAACCTGATATAAACTACAAATATGGAGGATACAAACTACAGCTGAGCAGTAATGATGGCAGTCTTCATGTACAGTCTTCGAGCTCCTCCACTGGACAAAAACAGCACAACACCTCTGTGCTGTTTCTGGGAAATCACCTGATGTGTGTGTTTGGTTTCATTTTGGTGTTTGAGTGCGACACCAAGAAATGGCATGACTTGTAATTTTGGAGGGAAGAAAGGGGAGCATTTTATCACCTCATCTGACCCTGTTGTTCTTCCTGCTTCACCACATTCCTGTGGTACTGATATAAATACTTTCTGGTGAAAGGTAATCAGAATGGAACATCATTAAAGCTTAAATGATGAGAATGAACAATTGCAACTAACCTGGTTACTGGAGTGGGTCTAATGTTCGGCAGGAAACTTTTTCCACCACATACTGTATCTATGTCACCTATCCATGTGACCGTGATAACAAACTGCATAAACAGGCAGCCCTGTTTCTTTTGACCTTGTTTTTGCTTGTTTTATTATGTTTGTTTGTTCTGTTTGCATTCACCTTACTCTGTTTGTATAGTTTTTAACTTCTGTAAAAATATATTGCCACTTAAATTAGAAAACTATAAATAAAATACTTTTAAAAAGAGAGAAAATCAAATAAATTGTGTAAATCTGGTCTTTAATCTTTAGAAACTGCTCCATAGAAAGGAGAATATCACATTATGTAGCCACATTGAAGAGAAATAAGTTTTGCTTATCACAACAAAAACTTTACATGAAATAAACACATGAAAACATGCAGCTCTGATATAGATATCCCAGATGAGGGTCATTTATTTCATGTGTTACATCTACTTTTAGAAGTTTGAAGTTTTGAAGTTTGAAGTTTTTATTTTATTATTGTGTCACGCATACAATCATATGCCCAGTCCACATGGGCTTACAAGACACCATGAATTTGTACAGTCCAGGGTCAGAGCGCACAGCACGATCATTCCTTGTAAGGAAACTGAGGGAGAAAGTTATAACAGGATAAAATAAAATAATACAAATAAAAATGCACACTACTTTAAAAGACTATCTTGTCTTCTTTTCCAGGCTTTTGATACAAAATTAGCAAGTTTAAAAACGTCAAAATTAAACAACCAATTTAGTTTTATTAGTTTAGAAAATGTTAACACAGAGGAAGTTAAAGGTTTGTATCTTTTATTGTGCTATATATATTCATATCATCAGCTTGCATGAAGGGCTTACATGACACCATGCATGTAAGCAGTCCAGGGTCAGAGTGCATAGTAGGTCTATTTAATGTCATAGAACAGAAGAAGAAAATGGAAGAAAAAACTAATTGAGCAGAGTACTATCTTCTTTTCTTTGCGTATCTGGTCACCACAACATTTCAGGGTTTTGATTAACAAAACAATATCTCACTTAGATCATCATTGTTTGTACAATGCAACAAGAAATGGGAAGCATTTTCCACTTCATCCAAATCACACAACTCACAAAGTCTGTTTTCTTCTGGAATATCTTTGAAACGACCAACATCAATGGCCAGAGGAAGAATGCCAGATCTGAACTGGGTAACCGGGGATCTTTGGCTTCTAGATAAACAAGATTTTATTAATAATGTGAAACTATTTGATCTGCACGTAGGTCCTTAGTGTCCGTATAGATGTGTTTACAAAAGACAGATCATACTGGCTGGAGTGATGATGCTCATCTTTCAAAGCAGTAGATAAAAAAAAAGGTTGTATGTGTTGATATTTTGTCAATATTGTATTCATCTGACCTTAACAGCTTTTAAATGATCCCCATTTCTTAGACTGGGTTTTCCCTCACAGCTGTATTGTTTGGTCTCTCTAGAAATCCACTTAATGATAAGTCTCGACTACACAGCTAGCATTTTTTTATTCTAAAAACGTTCTGTTAATGTTACAGAGAATGTTACTTTAACGCTTTCAGCAGGAAGTTTGCTTTGTGTTCAAAGAATGTCTTGGATAACATTCTCTAAAAACCTTAATAAAATGTTAAGTGACAACAGTGCTTTAATATTATGCCCTAATGTTCTTGAAACGTTCTCAGCGGGAAGTTTTCTTTATGTTCACAAAATGTTCTCAGATAATGTATTCTAAAAAACATTCAGTAATCTGTGACCCAAAGAATGTTATCAATACACCCTTTGAATGTTAAAGATAAAACGTTCTGTCTGTGTTTTAATGTATCACCTGAATATTCTTAAATAAAACACTTGTTGCTTTGAGAATGTTGCTTCTTTGTTATTAAGTAACATTATGTACCATTTCATAGAAAACATTAATCTTTTACCTAAAGAATATTATAAAAACATCATCTGAATGTTAAAGACAAAATGTTCTAATTTCATTCATAGTTAACAATAAAGGAACATTATTTAAATCGATAAACATCCTTAAGATGTTCTTTGAATATTACACTCAAAACCTTGTCTGTTACCTTACAATGTTACAATGTTACAATGTTACAATGTCATTTAGCAGACGCTTTTATCCAAAGCGACGTACATATGAGAACAAGAACAACACAAGCAAAGATCTAGACAAGAGGAAACAAGATCAGTACGGGTAACAAAGTGCTTCAAGTCAATTTGGGTGCAGGTACTGCCAAGCAGTGTAGAGGCAATGCAAAAAGTAAATAAGAATTATTTTTTTTTTAATAAGGAACATCTACAATGAAGCAACCAAGCCATTTAAGACCTTCCATTATCATCATCAACAATTAACATCACCACAATAATGACCAAAGTACCAAGTGCTGGGTCACTCAAGAGCTGAACACAGATTCCCAGAGTAGATCAGGACAGTGTGAGTCAACTGTAGCTGGAAGACATGATCTGCCACTGGGGACAACAGTGGAGAACAGTCTAGCTAAGTGCATAGTGCTTCCTAAAGAGCTGGGTCTTTAGCTGTCTTATGAAAGTAGAGAGGGACTCTGCAGATCGAATGGAGTTGGAATGGAGTACCTAAAGAATATAATAAAAACATCATCTGAATGTTAAAGACAACATTTTCTTCTTCCATTAATACTTAATTAAAAAAAGGAACATTTCTTAAATTGATAAACATCCTTAAGATGTTCTTTGAATATTACACTCAAACCTTGTCTTGAAACATGATCAGAACTTATGGGAATGTTAGCCAATGAGGTGAGAACATTCCCTGGTAGGTTGGTACTCTCAAAGAGACCACTGAAGCAAAGACAGCAGCATGAGAATGCAGAGAGACTAATCCAGTCTGAATGCTGTTGGATTATTTCTTGGCAGAGAGCTCCATCTACCTGTGGAGTTTAGAACTTCTCATTCTGCTGTTTGAAGTTAATTTGTCAGAATATAAATTATATTTCTGCTAAATGGTTTGTCTCTCTGTTTTCAGGTAGTCTTCTCTCTGGTTCACCCACATATATAATCACCAAAGTTGGTTATTGAAACTTTCTTGTGAAAGCAGGACCGGAATGTGCCTGTTTTAAGATGAAGACCTTGACGGACCAGTTTATAGGTGAAAGCGAAACTAACATGCAGTCGGAGTTGAAGGGGAAAACCATCCACCTAAACTCTACTTTCTCCGAGAGATATCAACACAGAGCAGGAGCTGAGGGCAAAGAGAAGACACACCAACATGACTAACTTTTCCACAATCTACAAGCTGAGCCTGGTGGCTGTGATCTACCTAGTCCAAGGTAATGTGCTTATTGTTAGGGTATTATGTCGATTTTATGATATGCCGAGGAGAGCTGCTTTGATATACACGAGTAAAACTCATAAACTGTACAAAACAGACTTAAGTGGTGCATTTTGTAAAGCTGCAGCCTGGGTAGTGTTCAAAACCACTTTAACTTCGACTTTACATTTAAATTTCGGGCTATTACTAAACTAGACATGATTCAACATGAAGCTTACAGGCCGATTTTAACAATTAGTCCAGTTATGTATAAAAATGTATGATTTTATTTGCTATTTATCAGATACATCTTATTTAAGAGTGAAACATTAAATCATGATATATTTCTAAATGTAGTTTGGTGTAAAGCGTCCTGTGCAATATCGCCCCCTTGTGGCCGAAACTGATATCGAAACAGAATGAATGTGTTTGTTGACTGAGTAATTTTATAGAGTTAACTGAAATCAACACAAAATAGTCTAAGTATAAAGAGAGGAAAGAGAGGGGGATTAGTTTTCCAATTCCTTCTTTTGGTCAGAAATTGAGTTCAGAGTCCCAAACATTCATAAAAACTCAGGAGAATGAACTTAGAAAGGTGTGTAAACTAAAGGGAATGTCAACCATGACATTTTTACACCAAAGGGGAACCATAATTAAAGTGTGACTTTAAGGTCTTAAGGTCTTAATTTCTTGGTTCTTTACACTCATTGCTTGTATTTCCATTGCTGCATTTCAGATGTTTTCCATGTTTTTAATATTTATTATCAACTTGTCATTAAATCTGTCTCCTGAAGCCTGCAGCTGCAGCTGTCCGGTGGTGGAGTGCTGGTTTGTGCAGGAGAAGGTGGGTCGAGGAGGTTTAACTGCAGCCACAAGCCAGGAAAAAACCCTTCTTTACATCAGCACAGACGAACACAGACACACTGCAGAGTCTCAGAGAGCTCCGTCTGACGACAGAGTCTATTTTTTTAGCGGTGAGTGCAACATTACCCCGCTGAAATCTACATGTTTGATAGTGTACGTTTAGACTTTTATTTCTGCTTATATGAGGTGATATTCTGCATGTGTGCATGAGAGTGGGTCCACTCTATCTGCTGTGTATTGGTCATAATGGGCACCAGGGTTTTCTTTACTAGGCTCCTGACTTAATCCAAACTTGTTGCTCTTTGATTTCCTTTTTTTTTTCAACCTTCTTTTATCAAGTTCTTGAATCGTGATGACATCTTCCCTCTCTGTCTCCTCCTCTGCTCAGACCCTGCTGGCACTCTCTGCCTCCCCTCCCCTCCCAAAGGCTTGATCAAGAAGCCCCAGTGTGAGATCAACCCCTTCCTGCCGCAGCCCTCTGACCTCAGGTGGGTCGCTCCCCTCACAGAATCCACCCTGAGCCCCATATACCTGCAAGCTGATTGGTTTACAACCTCCCATCAGGACTTCAAACAAGAGCAGACCATTTCCAGTATCACACGTGCTCCAACTGCAAGCAAAGAGCACAACGGTAAGGATATCTGACACTGAAGAGAAGTGGACATGATGTTGTCTCAGTCATGTGTGTCAGTTTGACTCCATCCTCGTCTCTGTCTGTTTCCTCAGTGATCCTCAGTGTGACCAGTAAAACACTCTCGGTTAAGTCCAGACTCGGGGAACCAGTGCTGCTAGACTGTGGCTTCTGGGTGGACCCGTCCTCGCCTCTCTCTGGGTCTGGTTTTGCCGTAGAGTGGCGCTACCAGTTCAGAGGAGACGGACGGCTGGTTCTGGCATACGACGGCAAGACAGACCGCTTGGCTGATACACAAGAAGAGGGGGCCACACTGGACTTTGAGGGTGTGCACGAGAAGGGAAATGCCTCCCTGATCCTGCAGGAGGCTAAAGTGCGTCACTCAGGGATGTACATCTGCACCGTGTTTCTGCCGTACCTCATGGCTCAAGTGACGGTGGAGCTTGAGATTGTTGGTGAGGGAAAAGATCTCACTTTCATCACTATTTTCTTCACCTTGGACCCATGCTCTGTTAACCTTTACTTAAGTGTGACTTTGATGTGTTGTCTTTTCTCCTTCTACCCAGAACCGCCATCCCTCTCCATCTACCCCTCACCTCTGCCCCTCATTGTTCCCGGCCACACTTTGGTCGTTCAGTGTGAGGCGTCAGGTTTTGCCCCTCTTTCCCTGGAACTGAGCTGGGAGTTTAAAGGTGCAGACGGGAAGTCCAGGTCTCTGGGATCAGGCAGCATAACGGGCCACAGGCAGGCGTGGGACGGTACCTTCGGCCAGAGCACCCGGCTGGAGCTCGACACGGCTAAGCAGGACCTGGGCAGAGGAGGGGAGGTCACCTGCGTGGCTGTTCATCTTGGAGGCACACGGCGGGCCAGCGCGACTCTCAATGTCATCGGTAAGGTGGAAGAACATTGATGCTGAAGTCATTTATCAAGCTCTTCTGGTGACGGTACCAATAATGTAGTTAAGAAGAGTTAATGATCTTTGAAGGCCAGCAGGTGATGAACTTTTACACCGATAAGAAAGAAAAAAAATCAGGACCATGTCAAGTTAACAACTGATGAACTACCAAAGACAGATGTGTCAGTATAATGCTACATAAGACCAGATATAATAGGGATTCTGGTCTTTATAAAATATTGTGTCATTATTAGGAGTGGGAATCACAAGGTGACTCACGATACGAGATGAGACCACTTTTCCTGGGTTTCAAGGCAGCATTACACTTCAGTTATACCACTTTCTAAATGTGTGACCTTTCTTACTACCACAGACATTCAACAGTCAGTGTCTTTACTTGTCCAGAGCTACCTGTGTTGAGTTTTTTCATACATCATATCACCCCTGCAGTTGAGTTAATATGACACTGGGATACAGACAATCCCTGAGTGTGTGAAAGCCGTGTAGACCATAGAGTGACTAGGATTAAGGACTCATTAAGGTACATTACGGTAGCTCAATTCTGTCTTATGTTGTTGCAGGGTTCAGTGCTCCCTCCATCGAGGACTCGATGGCGATGGTCGGTGTAGCGCTGGTGCTCTACGGTCTCATCAAGTTTGTCTCTTGGACCTTCATCAGCTCAGGTAGCAAATATACTGAAACATTAACACTCAAATAGCTCCTGTTATACTGAGTAGTAATAATCATTTGACATTCTTGATTTAAATTCATTTCAGCCTGCAAGAATCATTGAACCTATGTCATTATTTGGAACAATGAGATGAAGATGAATTTAATGTGGCTTGAGCGCTGTTTCTTCAAACTGTGTATTTAAAATGAACTACACTAAGATCTCTCAATTTAACTTCTTTGTTTATTGCTCTGTCTTTTATTTTCCTGTACACAGGCTCAGATGGCGGCGATAAACAAGACAAGGTAATGTTACTTTATTGGATCATAATACACAAGCTGTGCAGTTCTAGAGATGTTTACATAACTGTTCCACTTTTCTACTTCTGTTTTATGACTCCCTACCTGCTCTTTGGTGTTGGCATGACTCTTTGTATGAACAACTGTTCACTTCCTCCACTTCTAGAAAGACAAGTAAAGAAGAGTGAAGTCCACCGTTGGTCAACCATAAAACCTGCTCTTCATGGATGGGGTTTCGCAAGTAACTGTCCTCTACCGCATGCTGTGTTTTTTTTTTTCAGTGAGTGTTTTTTAAGAGTTTTTTTGTGAACAGTTCCAGGAAGAAAATTTCTTCAGCTTGTACTCATACAGTTCTGTATCATGTGTTGCTTACTCTAATGTAAACAAATAGAAATGATGCTCAGGAGAAGACAAACTTCAAATCTGCAAGAGAAACATTTTCTGTAAAGGGCCTCTAATTGGTCAAAACATGTGTTGTGATCATTCCTTCAGCCTCCACTGTAAAAGCAATAGAACCATTATCACATACTGGAGTCCTTGATTCATGCTTTGTTGTTGTATATTGTCTCAAACACTGGTAAAGAGCAAGAAGACGTCTAAAGAAGTATTGAAGTATCACCTCCAGTTTACCAATAATGATTTCTTACCACTCTCAAATATGTTTTTAGCTGTCTGAATGGCCATATTTGTGTTTTGGTTTAAAGTAACGCATTATAAAAAAAATTTGTAAATGATACAGGACATTTAAGTCGTCAATATTATGACACAGGCCAAACTCCAAAACAGAAGGCTGTTGTTGTAAATACAGAGAAAATAATGAATGTAAATATTAGAACTAGTATTTTGTGTGTTTTTTAATGTGATGGTAGAGCTAATCACACGGCGGTTGTAATTATTGTTTGATAACTCAAAGAAAAATGTGAAGGAAATGGTTCGACCGCAGTGCTGACATCTGCTGAATGATAAATAAACTAAGTTGGCAAAATGCTGTGTTTCAAGTTTGTTGATTAAAAGTACGTAGCAGTTTCCTAACACGTTTGAGTTCCATATCTTACAACAAGTTTTAAGCTCATTTTGACATTTAAAATGGGAAAAGTTGTCATAAATTTATGCAAATGGTCAGTAGCGTACTCAGGCTGTTTGAAGGTCAGGGGTGAAAAAAAAAGGGGCACCTCATTTCAAAACCCTGGTCCTCAGTTTAGGGTGAATCTAAATGTATTGATGCAGAGATAACAAGAGGGAGGTCCTCCCCCAGAAAATGTTGAGCATCTAACACTTAATTCCCTGCATCGTGGTGAATATTTTTGTGACCAATTGTTGGAAATTGAATTATGAAAAAGGAAAAACAATATTTCTATATTATTGATTATATTACATAATTCAGGGGTTCCCAAACTTTCAACCCACGACTCCCAGAATTCAGGTGCCAAAGACTCGCGTCACCCACTGTCCCTCAGAATGTTTTAATGTGGCTTCATTTAGCAGGTCTGCAGAAAATTAACCTACCTATATGAGAATGTCATATAGGTATTCTTTTGCCAGATGACTGTCATAGAGTCATCTTGCAAAAAGAATGGCAGAAAACCCATCACATTTTCTATTTTCAAGATTTTATTTCAAGGTTAGCTACTATTTCTTTAGATATTTTCTACTATAACGGGTAAAAGGTACTATTTTAGATAACTTAAAAAAAAACATTCTGGAAGACATCTCACGACCCCCCATTTGTGACCCCCAGGGGGTTAAACCCCCACTTTGGGAACCCTTGACATAATTAACATAACATAACATCATTAACTACAAAGGCATCCAGAGGGCACCTTTTTATGTTCTCTATATTTGAGGGGCATCCAGAGTGCACCTTTTTTAAATGTTTTATATACATGTGAGGGGCATCCAGAGTGCACTTTTTTTGTTTTATATACATGTGAGGGGCATCCAGAAGGCACTTTTTTTATGTTTTATATACATGTGAGGGGCATCCAGAGTGCACTTTTTTTATGTTTTATATACATGTGAGGGGCATCCAGAGGGCACTTTTTTTTATGTTTTATATACATGTGAGGGGCATCCAGAGTGCACTTTTTTTATGTTTTATATACATGTGAGGGGCATCCAGAGGGCACCTTTTATGTTCTCCATATTTGAGGGGCATCCAGAGGGCACTTTTTATGTTCTCCATATTTGAGGGGCATCCAGAGGGCACCTTTTTTTATGTTTTATATACATGTGAGGGGCATCCAGAGGGCACTTTTTTTTATGTTTTATATACATGTGAGGGGCATCCAGAGTGCACTTTTTTTATGTTTTATATACATGTGAGGGGCATCCAGAGGGCACCTTTTATGTTCTCCATATTTGAGGGGCATCCAGAGGGCACTTTTTATGTTCTCCATATTTGAGGGGCATCCAGAGGGCACCTTTTATGTTCTCCATATTTGAGGGGCATCCAGAGGGCACTTTTTATGTTCTCTATATGTGAGGGGCATCCAGAGGGCACTTTTTATGTTCTCTATATGTGAGGGGCATTCAGAAAGCACTTTTTATGTTCTCTATATTTAAGGGGCATCCAGAGTGCACTTTTTATGTTTTATATACATGTGAGGGGTATCCAGAGGGCACTTTTTAATGTGTTTTCCAATTAAAGGGATCCAGAGAAGGCAATTTATAGTGTTTTATCTAATCCAAGAGTGCAGTGAAGCACTCACCTCCCCTGGTACATGACATGACTGTATTTGGTCGTGTTGTTCTTGTAAAACCCAGACCTTCTTACATACTTTATGAGATTCAAACATAGCTTAGATAAAGTAAAGCTGGTGTCAATGACAAAGTGTGACTTCCGTTGTGCTTTTCAGAATAAAACACGGTCAACTTTTTTTTTTTTTTGGGGGGGGGGGGGGGGGGGGGGGGGCTTTTAATATGATACTGAGTCGTTCAACTCCAGTTAAAAAAAAAGTCTGTTTTAATAAAGAATAAAAAATACCACACCTCGAATAACCAAACTGCGGAAGTAGTCGTGATAGATAAGATTAACGGCCGTTATCTTTTATATTTATGTATTTTTGGACAATATTTTAGCATATTACATCAAGGGAACGGGCAAGACTTATATTTATGTTTGATATAATCATCTATGTAACATTTACAAGGCTTTCCTGTACCATGTAAGGTTAGTAGAGTCTATGTTTTTAAAAATAGTCCCCCAAGATACCGATGGTTTGCAAACGGGAGAGAGACACCCAATAGCTAACGGCAGTGCTGGCTGCGCGTCATCGCTATCAACCAATCAGAGGCGTTGATGTTGCGACGGCTTTAGCGGGTAGACTTTCGATCTGAAGTCGGCTACACTATTCAAGTTAACGAGCATTGTTTTGGTGACTAGAAAGTCCTCAGGATTTAAAAGTACCAGTCTAACGAGGCTCACTTATTGTTTGTTTGTCACGCGATGTCGTAACAAACAGGAAGAGGTGTTTTCCTTCAAGCTCGTTTCTTCACTTTAACCCCTTTACTCACAATGCTAACTAGCTAGCTAATGCTAATGTAAGCTAACCCGAAGCTACATTTTTTTTAATGATGAAGCTCTATGACAAAGGATCCTGTTTTGTTGTCGAATCACAGCTCATAAACAAGAACTTAATAAGTGTGAGTATACCACAGTATGTGACAGTTTATTCCTCTCTTCCTTGACGACAGCTGCTGGTTTATTTTCCATCTGTCTGTATTATACTGTGTCATCAAGCTCTGCCTGTGTCCCTGTTTCACTTCCACGTAAGTATCCCAGGGTTGTTTACTGCCTGTCATGATGAGAGTATTTAATATTGTGAAATAGATTCTGTTTAGAATGGATGATGGATCAGTGCTACAGCATCATGAGGATAACCACAAGCACATGGCATGGTTGTGTGTGTTAGGGATGCCGCTTTAACTTTTGTGGCACCGAGGTTTCAGGAGGGCTCCTCTGACTACTTCCAACTCTACCAGTGTAGGAATAGTCCCATAAAGGATTGGAGAACAGCTGTAATTAAATAACTAAAGCAGATACGTGTAGCCACAACACTTCACTCATGAGAGGATGAAACCAGAACATGTTGGATTGTTCTTTTGGAAAAAAAAATGAATAAATTGTCCCATATGTCTTTTGACTGATTAACCAGCAAATGTTATTAACAAAAGTGTTTGTGGTGCCAGCTTTTAGAGCAATTCCCTATCAATCAAGAATTGCCAAGTGAGCTCGCACACAGGGAATTTGACGTGATGAATGGACCACTGGTACTTAACAACAAGACAGTAAGGACACAATAAGACAGTAAGGACACAACAAGAGAGTAAGGACACAACAAGACAGTAGGGACACAATAAGATAGTAAGGACACAATAAGACAGGAAGTACACAACAAGACAGTAAGGACACAATAAGACAGTAAGGACACAATAAGACAGTAAGGACACAATAAGACAGGAAGTACACAACAAGACAGTAAGGACACTATAAGACAGTAAGGACACAACAAGACAGTAGGGACACAATAAGACAGTAAGGACACAATAAGACAGTAAGGACACAAAAAGACAGTAGGGACACAATAAGACAGTAAGGACACAACAAGACAGTAAGGACACAATAAGACAGTAAGGACACAACAAGACAGTAAGGACACAATAAGACAGTAAGGACACAATAAGACAGTAAGGACACAACAAGACAGTAAGGACATAACAAGACAGTAAGGACATAACAAGACAGTAAGGACACAATAAGACAGGAAGTACACAATAAGACAGTAAGGACACAATAAGACAGGAAGTACACAATAAGACAGTAAGGACACAACAAGACAGTAAGTATACAATAAGACAGTAAGGACACAATAAGACAGGAAGTACACAACAAGACAGTAAGGACACAATAAGACAGTAAGGACACAATAAGACAGTAAGGACACAATAAGACAGTAGGGACACAATAAGACAGTAAGGACACAACAAGACAGTAAGGACACAATAAGACAGTAAGGACACAATAAGACAGTAAGGACACAATAAGACAGTAGGGACACAATAAGACAGTAAGGACACAACAAGACAGTAAGGACACAATAAGACAGTAAGGACACAACAAGACAGTAAGGACACAATAAGACAGTAAGGACACAATAAGACAGTAAGGACATAACAAGACAGTAAGGACACAATAAGACAGTAAGGACACAACAAGACAGTAAGGACACAATAAGGCAGTAAGGACACAATAAGACAGTAAGGACATAACAAGACAGTAAGGACACAATAAGACAGTAAGGACATAACAAGACAGTAAGGACACAGTAAGGACACAATAAGACAGTAAGGACACAATAAAACAGTAAGGACACAAGAAGACAGTAAGGACACAATAAGACAGTAAGGACACAATAAGACAGTAAGGACACAAGAAGACTAAATCAAGTAGATGATCACATTAAGAGTGTCAGGTAAAGTCCAGTATAGGAAAGACCTTTTAAAACTATTTCTTCTGTTTGTGTTTTCTTAAAACAGACACAGTAAACATTTTGGATGGCGGTGGCTCCCGCCTCGATGGCGGATAAGATCATAGTCCTTGATGATGAAGATGAAGAGGACTGTCCTCAGCCCTCCTGCGCTGCCTCCACCTCGTCCTCTCAGCATCAAGCCAAAAAGGTCTCGCCACTCAAAGCTCAGCAGTCTGCCCCGACCCACATTACCCAGTCACCTTTTGCCTCAGCAAAGAAGGATGCACACGTTCTGAAGGTGGAAAATCAGAGCTTGTTCTCAGAGGTAAGCTCACATCAGGTGGTTCCACAGAGGCTGAACATTTCTAACTGTTTCAGAATAAGCTCAAAAGATAGTTGCTTAAATATTAGGGGTACAAAAGAAGACAAATGTAAATGTTCAACTCAACTCAAACTTTATTTATAGAGCACGTTTAAAACGACCGGAGTTGACCAAAGTGCTTGTACAGGACAAAAACAGCACAAATGACAAACATTTGTTCAGGTTGTATTATTTGGTTGATATCTGTGATTCATTTTTACCCTGATGATTCTGGTATGCTTAAGAATCGCTCTTTTGGGTGCTGGTGGCCTAGCGGTCTAAGCGCCCCACGTACAGAGGCCACAGTCCTCGTCGCAGGACTCGCCAGTTTGATTCCCAGCCGTCGACCATTTCCTGCATGTCTTCCCCCGCTCTCTACTCCCCACATTTCCTGTCTCTCTTCAGCTGTCCTAAAAAATAAATGCAAAAAGACCAAAAAAAAAAAAAAGAATCCCTCTCTTTTCATGGCATTGATCTGAACCCCCTGACGTTTCAGATACAAAACAATTAAGAATGCAAACAAATACGTTGGAATAACAGTGTACCCTGATTTTTCAGAGTTTTAAACACAGAAATGAGACAAATTCACAACAAAATTTGACTTATAGAGAAAACAAACAACCAAATAGAGAAATGAAAGACAGAGTTAAGAGAGAGAGTTTCCTTTTAACTTGATGGGGAAAGAAGATAAGACTAGTTCATGTGCCTGTTTACACGTCTATGACTGTAAACCTCTTAATTATTGACATTCTGATGTCTGAGACCAGAGAGGGATAATTACATCAACGACACACTGAGAGCGAGTTAAAAGAAACAGAACCTCTTCGTTCTTATACTCAGTACGTTCACATGAACAGTTAGGTCGAGATACAGCTCAATCGGGCAATTTGATCAGACTACTTTCCTTTCAAGTGTACAAACGGCAGAATCAGTCACATTGATGCTGTTTGGGTCAAAGCCTGCCTAGACCAGTATGGGTCTGACTGAGGTGTTTACATGCAGGAGTCCGTGTTGTGTAGGTATGTTAGTCCGACTTTAAGACATTTGGCTTAGTGGGGTTTCAGTCTGACTGTCTCATTATTTATTTCTGTCCTTTTCTTGGTCATCTTTCCTGCCCCGTGTTAACAATCTCTTTATTTCTCCTCCTAGTTTGTGCAGCACTGCTCAGTTCTCACCAAGGACTGCCCTGAGGTCTTAACCTTCCTCCAAGCCAAGCATTCAAAGGCCTCCCCTGACTTTCTGTCATCCGTGGAGTTCAGGAACACCATTGGACGATGTTTGACTCGTGCTCAGGCCAACCGCTCCAAAACCTTCGTCTACATCAATGAACTGTGCACCGTGCTCAGGCAGCATGCGGCCAAGAAGAGGCAGACCCTCACCAAGGTTGAGCCTGGGCCTTGTACCTCAACGTCGAACTCTTTCCAGTCTACCTCTGCTTTTCTCAATAGTACAAACAAGACTAAAGATAAGATGGATGAGGAGGAAGGCGGGGGCAAAGTGGCCTCAGATGATAAGCAACCCTCTACGTCAGGGCTGCAGGAGGGCGCTGGGGGGGGGCAGGAGGGCGCTGAGGGGGGACAGGAAGCTGAGAAAAAGGCAAAGAGGGCATCCAGGAAACAGGTTTGTGTTGAACGCCACTTTTAGTTACATTGTTATCAGTTATGGTTAAATAACTTTCATCAGGCTGGAGAAAAGTCACATCTGTGTTTATGAAATGTCTTTCATCAAAAGACGACAGAAAAGGAAGTCCCCCTGGAGAGCAGAAGAGACTAACTGATCAATGACAGCATTAATAAATATGAAATGCATTAATTTAACAAGTCAGTGAATGAAGTTATTATCAGGTATTTATCGTGACTTTTGGTGGATTTCTTCTAAGCATCTCATCGTGTCTGTTTTTCATTCCTCAGATAGCGTACCTGGAGAACCTACTGAAGGTGTACAATGATGAGATCAGCCGTCTGCAGCGGGCCGAGATGAGTTTAGACGACATGGGGACCGAAGACTCGACGTACATCCAGGAGCACAAACTGAAACGCAAAGTAAGGCTGGAGTTTATGCTAAGAACTGCTGAAGAGAACTCTCACCGGGCTCTGAGACATCTATTCACACCTCTTCTTCTCTGTTTATTCTTCTCCTCCAGATGATGAAGATTTATGAGAAGCTGTGCGAACTGAAGGGCTGCAACACACTAACAGGCCGGGTTATTGAGCAGAAGATCTCCTACAGCAGCACTCGTTACCCTGAGATCAACAGGAAGGTAGAGGACGATAAAGACACGACATGAAACATGAAAATCTGAAGTGTCTCAGTTTTATTTCATTCTTTAGAGACGCCGTAAATTCAACCCTGCATGTTCTTTATGCTTACTTTACTTAAAGCTGGGGTTGGTAGTCAGATTTAGATACACTTTTTGTTATACTGGTTAAAATGATCTTTATGTCCTGATGGCAATCAATACATGATGTGTTCTTAAAAAAGAGCGAAGAAAAGCTGCTATCTACAGCCGGAGTAAACCTGGGAAAACACCAACCAGTCACCGTTTTTGGGTCCCAAAATTTTAAACCAATCAAATCCCGTCCTGCTGTTCTGCCCGCCTCCTGCGTGTACATTTCCCCTGCATGCACTCCCCGTCCCCTGCCTCTGCTTCCCCGCCTCCATTTACTGCCCCTCTCGCTCGACCTCGGGCCTGTCCCCTCTGACCCGATGAGGTGCTTTGCTCAGGACTGTAGTCCGGATCAGAGTCTAAAAAGCTCTCACCACGGGGGCTCTGACAAGCAAAATAATTAATGACATTCAGTAAGTCCTACAGAAAATGTAGATGTACTGTAGCGTCTGTCCGGACGCTGTAAGGATGACGAGCTGATTCGTGAACACGTTGATCTTTAATAACCGGTCACTGTCGGCCGTGATCACGCCAACCAACAAAGCAATAATCAATGTTTGAATGAATGAAGAACTTCTCCTCTTGTCTCTCCTCTCTCCCGCTCGCACTCTCTACACCTCTCCTGATGCCTTCACTGACTGTCAACACTGTAGGAATTAAGAACATCTACACTGAACACGTTTAACAAACAGTAGAGCTGTTACAGTATTATAAATGTGTTATAACTTTTCTCCTGATATCGTGTCACCAGTACAACTGGATAATGCTAGCATGACAGTGTGAGTACTAACAGCAGCCATGTTTGTTTGTGTTTTTAACTTTCACTATGAGAATGTTTTGGTGAGGACCGGTTTTGAATCAGTCACGATCATATGGTCATGAATCAGCGGTGCTCATGCATGTGAGCGGGGGCGTCGTTTTGGAGGAGCTCAGAGGGGAAGGGAGGAGGAGTTAGACGGAGTCCTGAAGACATGCTACATTCAAATTCATGCTAGCTTTCTGAAACTACCAACCCTAGCTTTAATACTTAATTTAATACCCACAGGTCCACATCAGCATAAAAAAACAAGAGAAACAAAACACAGACAATAAAACAAAGATATGAAGCTCATGAAAATAAATGTGCCGAATGTAAAAGCCGATAGTTCATTTAGTTTGATAGTTAATCCACATATAAGTAAATATGGTCGTTCAGATCAGAGTCAAATACAGAGCTTTATGACTTACGAAATCTGTTGTAGCCATGACCCTGCTGTTTGCATGTGGACTCTGCTGAGGTTTGGATAGCGGTTTTGATTTCGATGCGATCCTGATCGTTTGCCTGCATTCCTTCCTCCTGTCAGATCGAACGTTTCATCAACAGTCCTGAGGCGCACAGAAACCCTCCGGATTACCCAGACATCCTCCGGCAGGTTCTGCGAGCCAACGAGCGCCACAACCTGTGCCTGAGCAGGAAACAGCTGAACCAGATCGCCCAGGAGGCCTTCAGAGATACCGGGAGCCGCATGCAGGAGAGACGCCACCTGGACATGGTGTACAACTTCGGCTCGCACCTCACTGACTCCTACAAGCCGGGTGAGGTTTTCAGGCAGGGATTAAAAGTCCTTTAGTCTGCTACGGCAGATCGACCGTCAGGGTTCAGATTTTTGACATTACAGAATTATGACTTAATTGTTTGAATATTAGAATCAAATATCACTCCTAAATTTCTTGTTTCATTGCCTGGGTTTAGTCCACATGTGTTGAGTGTAGAGTGTCTCTGAGCCTTCAAACTGATAAGTACTTTATTAATACTTTGTTCTGCTCCTTTTTCCTTTCTTTTTCTCCACCCCCCTCTACAGCCACAGACCCGGCTCTGTCGGACACCTCCTTGCTCCGTAAGCTGCGCTCCAACAGAGAGGAGGCCCTGACCCGTCTAGAGGAGGTCATCACTAAGTACGCTGTCAAACAAGAGGACACCGAGGAGCTGGAGAGGATCAGACGACAGGAGAAAGACGGCAAAGACAAAGAGGTACGAGAGCTGGGTGAGGGGAAATCATCACAAGCTTCTGATACTGTCGGTGTTTCTCATGCTGTTGGTTTAATGTTCATGAATGCAGCTTTAAGGAGACTGTTTCAGATGACGGGTTTAGACTGGACCATTTTGTAATTATCTGATCCCAACTTTAAAGGTGTCAACTCATCTTGACTGTCAGTCTGTCTCATTCTGACTTTTTGTTTTCAGGGCAACAAATCAGAGAAGCAGGAAGAAAAAAATGAGACAAACGGAGTAGGAGAGGAAGCAGAAGAAGATGTGGAGGAGGAGGAGGATGATGAAGATGACGAATCTTCAGACCCAGACATTGAGGAAGAGATTCAGGCCAGCACTCAGCAGGACGGACCAGGTAAGAGCAGAGGCTTCAAAGTGATAAGTATGAGGTCCGGGGTAAACAGTGTCAGCTGCGTACTCTGAAAACATCTCTGGTAGATGGCTTTACGATAGAAAGTATCTCCTACATCGCACATTGATCTCTTTCTCACCATGACGGACCCCATCATAGACTCCACGCAGAGACGACATCATGCACGTGACTTCTCTGGGCAATGAAAAGGTTAAAAAGATCATAAAGAATGAAATTAATGAGGCGCTGGTGGCCTAGCGGTCTATGCGCCCTACATACAGAGGCTATAGTCCTCATCGCAGAGCTCGCTGTTACGACTCCTGGCCGTGACCATTTGCTGCATTTCTTCCCCCACTCTCTACTCCCCTGTTTCCTTTCTCTCTTCAGCTGTCCTATCCATAAAGGCAAAAAAGCCCCAAAATATAACCAAAAAGAATGAAATTAGGAATATCTGACCTTATCTATCATGTAGTTGTAGTCAACTTTCCTGATCCCGCCATGCAGCAAAAGCTTTTCCAGATTAAGGAGAGCCAAACTCGTGGGGAGGGTGCTGAGACAGCTTACCTGTGATACATCTGCTCACCTTACACAGATCTGTTTCATACCATCCTCCACATTATGAATTTAGAGTTTATTTTAAACTCTAAATTCATATGATAAATTCATATATGGGGGGATATGCCTTTTTTTTATTTTAGAGCTCTGTGGATAAAGTAGGAAACTCAGGAAAACACTGTCTGCAGGTTGGAATCTGCAACTGTTGAGCTAAACCAGCACCCCGCTCTGCAGGGTTTCAAAGTCTAACACCCTGAAATATTGCCTCTGCTTCAACCATTAAAAGAAAAAATAGACCCCTTTAGATAAAAGATGTCCAGCTGTGAAAGACAACCTTTGTCTGATGTGTTGATTCCATTTCTAAAGTTGTTGCCTCGTCAGCTACTGTCTCCCTGTTCTTGCTCTTTGTAGCAGGAGTTTTTGGAGGAAGTGGAGCTGAAAACTTTGCCTGCTCTTCCTCTCACATTGTTATCAGACTGTAAACCTTAAACACGATTGGGCGAACTTATCCCCGCCTGTAGCTGCCACAGACACCAGAGATTTTCACCTTATTGTTAGAGCATTGACCTAAATGTTTCTACAGATAATCTACCCCATCTTTAAAAACCTCAATGTTAAAGGTGACATATCATGCAAAATTGACTTTTTAATGGTTCTTTACCTGAAATATGTGTCCCTGTCTACAAACCCCCCAAGAATGAAAAAAATCCATTCTGCCCCTGTTTTGATTTCTACACCTTTCTGTAAATGTGTGTGAAACGAGCCGTTTCAGACTTCCGTGTTTTTGTTACGTAACAACAATATCCGGTCTGTCACAGAGTCAGAGCTCGGAGCTTGTTCAGCCCATAGACTGTATAAAATAATACTGAATCCCTCCCCCGTTTTTCATTACCTGCACAAATATGTGCCAACAAGGAGCTTAGGAGGGAGGCATGCTAGTTGTATGCTTTCTTAATAAACGCAAAGGTCGGTTTTACTCCCCACGTCTGCAGATTTGAAGATATAGTGGATGATTTTTATTTGTCATGGATAAGTGCTAGCGCTAATTAGCATAGCCACATAGCTATATGTTCATAGCTGTAGCTGTAGCTGTGTACCAAGACACACGTCGACATACTGACAAATAAAACAACAAGAAACACTAAATCTGTGACCAATCCTTCATAAAAGGTCCTGCTGCCTTTCTGGCAGAGGTCGGTTTTACTCCCCACGTCTGCAGATTTGAAGATCTAGTGGATGATTTATCATGGATAAGTGCTAGCGCTAGTTAGCATAGCCACATAGCTACATGTTCGTAGCTGTGTACCAAGACACACGTCTACATACTGATAAATAAAACAACAAGAAACACTAAATCTATGACCAATCCTTCAGAAAGGTCCTGCTACAGGCGCCTCTCCGTCAGGATCAGATTCAGAGGGTTGAAGTAACGCGATCTCTGAGCAGCCGTGTATATTCAGCCAACATGTAAACATTAGATCAATGTGCTGGAGAGCCGAGGCACATCCACTTCCGGAGGGGGCGTGGTCAGAGGGAAAACAGAGTGTTCTGATGAGGAATGAAGAAGAGGACTTTTCAGGCATGCCAAAATCTGATTTCAAAGTGTTTTTTTGAGCATAAACTTTAAATACATGTTTTTGGGACCTCTTAGACCAATACATATTGATGAAAAAAGCGTGATATGTCCCCTTTAAATATTTTTCATAATAAATCCAGGACGCTTCTTTGTGTGTAGCCTTTCTAATGTATGCTTTTACTTTGTAGTCACTGTACCCTCTTAGGATTAGCTGGTTTCTTTCATAACAATAATACTTCAAGTTAGGAGCTAATGCTCTCGCATTTGGGTTTTTTTCTCCATCCCTAAACTTGTCTGTTGTTTACCCAGAGAAGTTTGAAGTAACATTGTTATCAGTCGTGTGATATTCATACTTTGACACCGTATAACTGAACAGTTGGCTAAACAGGAGTGAAAGACGCTTCAGAGCTGCAGTATCATCTCTGTGTAGAGGTTTATTCTGGTCTGGTCTATTGGTCTAAAAAACGTCAAAAAGTTGTAAAAACTGTTGAATATCGTTTCCAAATATGTCTTGTTTTGTCGAAGTAGAGTCAAGACACCGAGAAATACAGTCCTATGAAGACTTTGTCCAATCGTGTTTGATAATGAAAGTTGTTGATCAGTTAAAGAGCTGACAGCTAACAGATTAAGTGTGGCAGCTCCAGTACAAACCACCAGACCTGTGCTATAAATGGTTGTTTGATATTTCCCTGTTTTTTTTCCTCTCTGTAGATGAGGATGAGGATGAGGAGGAAGACAACAACGAGGCGGAGCAAGCTTGTGATGAAACCATCAAAGAGGATCAGACAGACCAGCAGTCAGGAAGCGTCTCTGCAGGGGAAGAAGCAAACATTAAAGATGAGGACGAGGAGCCCGTCACCAGTGGACCCAGTCCTCTTTCTGATGAGAGCATATCCCTAATCTCTCCGCTGTCTGACATCCCCTCTCCCAGACACAGCCCCAGCCAATCAGAGCCCATGCAGACTGATGACCACCAGCCCTTATCTAATGGTAACCTCGAAGGATTAAAAGAGCCCGTGGAGTCCACCAATCATGTTTCAGTTGTGCCGGTCAGCACAAGCAAAGACAATGAGAGCCCGCCATCTCCTGTCGCAGCCAATGGGGTGTCGTCGCCACAGGCGGTCTTGATAGAGTCATGTGACACACAGACCACCACGGGCACGTCGCCGCTGTCCACCCCTAAAGTCACGAGGGGCCAGAAGAGGAAGAGAGAGGACGTTTCTTCAGAGAACTCCCGAAACTCGAAACACATCATCATCCATGACAGGTACTGTGAGGCTTAGTCAGCGATGGATCAGGATTTAAGTTGAAATCCGTTTCAGTGCTCGAGTGAGAGCCCGGTGATTGTGTTCCATGCAAAACTCAAAAGGTTTTCAAGTCTGTAATCACTTGATTTGACTGATGTAACAGTTAATGAGCTGAAACAAACAAACAACTGTTTACCTCGGTACAAATAGAAACCTTTTCTTCACCTCGTGCTTCCTTCATCCATCTCACCTTCCTTTGAGATCGTCCTCTTTTCATGGATTCTGAGAATCTGTGTTCAATCACATGAGTCTCTGTAGTTTGCTCCCATATTGCTGTTGTTACATCGATCAGGCTGAGCGGAGAATATAAGAGATGTTGCTGCTTTTGCAGAGTCAGAGGACGGTTTCTCTGGTGCCAGAGAGTAAACAAACGGATAGACTCTGACAAAGGTTAAACGTTTTAAACATTCAGTTTCATCTTGAGTGATTGAACCGGGTTTCCAAAAGTATCTGTGAGGTCTTGTTGAAAAGCATCAACTTCTAACACATGAGAGCAAAAGGACAGTTCAGTGAAGCAGTTTCAGATCTATGTGTTTGTTTTGTTATCTACAAACAGATGAGCTTTGTGTTCTAATTCAGCCTTTAAATGCACCGCTAAGTTCATGCTTTGTGCTCATCATTCCACTTCTTAAAGGTACAGTGTGTAGAAATATTTAGCAACACCTAGCGGTCAGTTATGAAGCGACGGCGGCCTTCGAGGACAAGAAGCCCCTGTGATGCATGAGGAGTATGATCCTCTGTGTCTTCCCATCGGGGCTCTTTTTGGAGGCCGCTCAACAAATCCAGAAAGCGTGAGTTACTAGTTTGTCCCTCCTGTGCTGCTGTAGAAACATGGCAGTGCAGGATGGCAGCTTCTGAGGTGATTATAAATTAATTTAAACATTCTTATGAATATTATATTCCATTTCTGCTACACACTGCACCTTTAAGACCAGTGTAGGGAGGCGTGCTGGATTATAGCTTGTGTAGAGAATTGATCGTAGCTCTCGTACGTGTTTGAGGTTCTTGTTTGTTTATTTTCCTTTACCTGTGCTCTTCTCTCCCTCACTTCTCTCTCCCTCTTCCCCTCCGCAGTGAGGTAGATATTCCTCTGGACATGGGCGTTTTTAGCTGCAAGTCCCCACAGCAGGCCGAGTCCACCAGAGCAGACACTCCAACCCAGGAAATAGTCAGCAGCTCACAGTCGACGCCGCCGCCGAAGAGAAACAAGGTGGGGCACAGGAGTGGGTTATGACAGCTTAGGGTTTGAGCAACTTTTCAAGTGTCCTCCAAACTGAGAGTAAAAATACAGCTGTAGTTTTTTCAAGTCTTTTTTCACTCTTTGTGTTTGCAGGTCAACGTGGCCACCCAGTGTGACCCGGAGGAGACCATCGTCCTCTCAGACTCTGATTGACCTTTGACCTCTCACTGTCCTGCAGGATTCGTCCACCTCTCACTTTGCATTCTGAGATGGGTTTTCCTGAAGGCACAGACGTTCACTCAGTGTTTTCCAATTAAAGCTGTGAATCAGCTGATTTGAATATTAAATGAACCGTCAATATCAAGTTTCTGCAGAATGCAAAAAAACTGCCGTCCGTAGCTGTGGAAGACAGGGAAAGGTATGAACTGAGTACCTCATGTCACTTGGTTGCATTTTTTACCGAACAAAAGCCAAGACAGTGTTTTTGTTAGAATATAAAAACATCTTTTGAAAGAAAGCTGCTTTAACTGGTCATGTTCTAAAAGAAATCAGGGTTTTCGACGCTCTCTTCTCTCGCTCTCTCTCGGGATGATTATTTCTTGACTTCAACTTCTGTTAGCGTGGCTTGGGGAAGAAATCAGTGCCTGATGAAGTGAACTGTGCTGTGGGACGTGTGGACACACGGGGCGGGTTTTTTCACACTGGACTGGTGAGAGCTGGGTGAGCTCACTGCCAGTTTGTTTACATTTTTATATTTCTAATCAGCTTTTTTCCAATAAAGAAGAGGGGAGTGCGGGTCTGCGTGGAAAGAATTTTGAGGAAACATTGTTTTACTTGCCGTTGATATTTATGCATTGAATCAGTGAACGTTTGACTGATGGCGCAGCTTGTGGGCTGCAGCGGTGGAGATAGAGAACACTGACGTGTTGATTTTTCCTTCCATGTGTTCCCTCTTTTAAACACAGTTCTTGTTTTTAGGTCTTTAATAAAGGGAGTTTATTTCAGAGCTCTTTCTGCTGCAGGGTACATAACAAGTTTTCAGATAGCTTCTAGTTCGAATGAGGAAAACTGATCAGGATCAATGACAACAGAGTGAAAGAAAAATCTAAACTTCATCTATCCCCAATTATTATTAGTATCATTTGATGTCTTTATCAGTAGCCCTATATTTGTCATTCCTCTGTGCCAAATAATCAATAAAATACAACTATTTTTTGACCCTTTTTTCTAGATTTGTGTGTTCTTGACGAACAAAAAGGGCTCAGAGATGAGAAGAGGGTAATAACATCTTCTTAGGGAGGGATTTATTGACACCAGGAAAAAAGTGAAACAATTCCAGCCTTCTCCTTTAAGCAGCTACAGCACAACATGTGTCAACGTTATGGAGGAGAAACTGAGAGTTAAACATTTCCTCCTCCAAAGGTGTCTGAAACAGCGATGAGACTCAATGTAGCATTGGTAGTTTTTCGCCGGACTTCTGCTCTGAGCTCCGATGTCTACCTTTATCCTGCTGCTTCTCACAGTTTGAGCCTCCACAGAGCTCTTTTGACATGAACATCACATTCTCTCTAAATCTTAATAAAGAAAAATCCCTGACCACTGAACTTTAAGTAGAGAACATTTTTTCTGAGGAAGATTCTGTTTCATAGATTAACATCAGTACACGACTGTTTGCACAGTTGTGCCTCCTCCTGTCAGCACACTGGTTTTCAGATAAACATAGCCGCTCTTATCTCCTCTCACAGCGTTACACTGAAGATCTCTAGCATTAAAAAAACACATCTGAGTGTTGTGACCTGTATAAACTGTCACCTTGGCTGAACCCTGGGTCATAGAGCATCACATATCTGAGAGTTGTACCATCCTAATTTTTTTGTATTTTCCTCTTCCTCCCATTTTAATATTTTCTTCACACAGGTGAAATCAGATTTTGGATCTAGTCCTCTCTGCAGAGTTTTGAAAAAGTAGACTTTGAATGTAGTTGTAGCTACGACCTGTCAGGCCTCGTTTATACAGAGAAGTGATCCATCGCTCACTGTGAAATTTTCCTTCTTCACTTTTGATATTAAATGATACATTTTGTAAGTACAGCATGTGTGTGTTATTGATTTGGGTTTTACTTTTTCTTGTCCAGAATATATTGAACTGATTTCTGAAGTTTTCTGCAAAGGGTTCGCATCAGCTTTCATCACCAACTTAGTTTATGCACATGTTAGAATTTAGTCCAAATTTAGTGACTGATCTGCACAAGAAGTGCTCTGCTCGGTTAAAAGTTTAGTCTCCATGATCAGTTCTTCACATTAGTTTGTTTAGGAACAGAAAACACAGAGCACATAAAGAAAGAATAAAAACACTTATGTGTGGTAGAAACTAGTAAGTGCCTTATATAAAATCAACACCCAGAGGACGGACGCAAAACAACCTCAGTATCAGTCTTCACGTTCCAAAAAGGGAAAGATTGTATTTAAAGAAAGCAATTAAAAGAATAATTTAAAAATGTAAGACATGTTGCTGGTCTGTGTCGTTACTAGAAGTTCATTATTGCTCCAAATAAATGTTTTGAGTTGTTTTAATTCACAAAATAACTCCACTATATTTGTTTCAACTCATCTCAGGGATGTTTTTCATGAAGGAAGACTGGAGATTGTTAGCCTCTATAGTTGGATGATTATAAGAATAATGATAAATAAGAATAATTATTATTTATAAAGCCTGTTGTGATTTACAAATGAAAAGAGAAATGTGAGGAATATGACTAAAAATGAAAAAGTCTAACAAACATAAGAGCCACAAATGACAGAAAATGAGAAGGAAATAAAACAAAAAGATTAAAACCACCAAAAGAATATTAACTTAATTAATTATGAGACAGCGGGTCATGATCAAGAGATAAAGTCAAAATTGTGCAAGAGTGAGTCATAATTCTGAGACTTTTTTTTTTCTCAATTTAATCTTTAAATCACATATTTTTTAACTTTTCATGTCATAATTAAACTTTTCATGTTCAGAACTTAAACTTTGTATCACATAATTTAGACTTTTTATGTCATAATTTAAACTATTTACATCTGTGGCATTGTGCTGTGTGATAAAACTGCACATTTCAGAGTGTCCTTTTATTGTTTCCAGCCTAAGGCACACCTGTTCAATAATCAAGCTATCTAATCAGCATCTTGATCTGCCACACCTGTGAGGTGGATGGATTATCTCGGTAAAGGAGAAGTGCTCACTAACACACATTTAAACACATTTGTGAACAATATTTGAGAGAAATTGGCCTTTAGTGTGCAGAGAAAAAGTCTTAGATCTTCATGAAAAATGGGAGCAAAAACAAAAGTGTTGCATTTATATTTTTGTTCAGTGTAATTTCAAATTTTTATGTTATAATATAAACTTTTAATGTCATAATTCAAGCTTTGTATGTCATATTGAACACTTCTTTTGACAATTTAAACTTTTTATGTCATAATTTAAACTTTTTATGTCATAATTTTAACTTTTCACATCTGTGGCATTGTGCTGTGTGATAAAACTGCACATTTTAGAGTGTCCTTTTATTGTTTCCAGCCTAAGGCACACCTGTGCAATAATCATGCTGTCTAATCAGCATCTTGATCTGCCACACCTGTGAGGTGGATTCTCTCGGTAAAGGAGAAGTGCTCACTAAC
Source organism: Notolabrus celidotus (assembly GCF_009762535.1). Taxonomy (NCBI): domain Eukaryota; kingdom Metazoa; phylum Chordata; class Actinopteri; order Labriformes; family Labridae; genus Notolabrus; species Notolabrus celidotus. The sequence continues at coordinate 28,829,541 of NC_048287.1, read as the reverse complement.
ACACATTTAAACACATTTGTGAACAATATTTGAGAGAAACAGGCTTTAGTGTGTGGAGAAAAAGTCTTAGATCTTCATGAAAAATGGGAGCAAAAACAAAAGTGTTGCATTTATATTTTTGTTCTTTTTGTTATAATCCAAACTTTTGATGTCATTATTTAAACTCTATGTTATATTAAACTTTTAATGTCATTCTTTAAACTTTTAATGTCATTCTTTAAACTTTTTATGTTATATTAAAACTTTTTAGGTGATAATTTCAACTTTTTATGTCAATTCAAACTTTTTCTTTCATAATTTTAACTTTTTATGTCAGAATTCAAACTTTGTATGTCAGAATTCAAACTTTTTGTTATAATCTAAACTTTTTATGTTAGAATTTAAACGTTTTGTCTTATAATTTAAGCTTTTTATCACGATTTTGACTTTTTTTCCTCATAATTTTAACATTTATTTTAAACTTTTTGTCACAATTTTGACTTTTTGTGTTGTCATTTCATATTTTAATCACATAATTTCAACTTTCTATATTATAATTTCAACTTGTCATCATTTGATCTTGTATTTTTAACTTTTTATGTTGAAGTTTTGACTTTTTTTCTCATAATTTTGGCTTCTGTTTTTTTTCTCATTAGGCAAGTCTCACTTCTATTATTACTTACCTGGCACAAACAGGCTCCCATTATGTGGCTCTTTAACAATGCAGTGGAAATAAAAAATCCATCCACATATGCATCGTATGTTTGACACTTAATAAAGCAACAAAAGCAGTTGTAACACTTTGTTGTAAAATAGTAAATGTAAATTCATATTCCTGTATCTCTTTGTTTGTGTATACATCAGAGACTGAAAAAGAGATGACACACAACAAAGTTCTCACCAAATAATTTATTGATGTGTTATTTTGATACAGGGCAGAGGTGAATATTGATGTACTGTAGTGTATTACACTATTATAACCACTCAGGATTTACATATCATCTCTATTAACAACTGTCCCTTTCTGTTCAACAATCAGCTGGTCATTCAGAGGACATGAAAGAAGTTTAACATTTGAGGGATGTACAAAAATAATACAAAATACTTCACTCTAGTTTCCAGCAGCAGCTTTAGCTCTAAACTTTGCTCCCTCCATCTTCACATTATTCTTTATACGAGAAACAGGAATGTTGAGCTCTTCTATCACTCGTTCAAACAACCCATTGTGATGATACAAGATTTCTAATGAAGGGGAAAGAGATGAATGAATACTAATCTTAGTATTGGACAGTGTTGGGTGCATCATATTAACTTCTTATTTTAAAAACATTAAAGCTCCTGTGAAGAGTTTTTGTGTGGTTATGAAAAAGGATTCAGATCATCCACGTGAAGACTGATTCTTTCTTTGTAGCTTTTTAAAATGCTGCCGAGGGGTAGGTGTCAGATTGCTGAAACAGTCTTTATTTACATTTTCTAAAGCAAGAATTTAAAGTGTTTGAGACGTTTGTTGTCAAAAAGAGATTTACTTCTTTTGCATGTATATGTTGTATAATATGGGCTGCACGGTGGTGCAGTGGATAGCGCTGTTGCCTCACAGTTAGAAGGTTCCTGGTTCAAATCCCCAGCTGGGCGGGTGCCTTTCTGTGTGGAGTTTGCATGTTCTCCTTGTGCATGCGTGGGTTCTCTCCGGGTACTCCGGCTTCCTCCCACAATCCAAATACATGCTCAGGTTGATTGATCACTCTAAATTGCCCGTAGGTGTGAGTGTGTGCGTGAATGGTTGTCTGTCTCTCTGTGTTAGCCCTGTGATAGGTTGGCGACCTGTCCAGGGTGTACCCTGCCTTCCGCCCGAAGCCAGCTGGGATAGGCTCCAGCCCCCCGTGACCCCTAACGGGATGAGCGGTCAAGATAATGGATGGATGGATGGATGTTGTATAATATATATATTTTGGGGGCCAAAATCATCACAAACTGAGAGTTCCTCACAGGAGCTTTAACAGACACCTCCTAATTTACCTAATTTAGGACATTGTTAACACTTGAAGATAGCAAAGCAGTAAATTACAACAGCCTTATATCGATTTTTTTAAATTCTCCAGAAGTTTAAAAGGTCCAGTGCATAAAAATGTGAATATGAAATATAATGGTTTTATTGATTATTTAGGGAAATGTGATCATTACAAATCACACATGCTTGCAGTGAACATTTGCACATCTTAATTCAACTTTTACTCAGTTGTGGGACTCAGTGAAACCTTCCTCAGTATATTTATAAAACATGAAAAGGTCAGATCTGACATAAGGAGATAGTGTAGAAGAGCACAACAGGATCAAACTTCAGGGCTGTGACTGACTGGAGGAGGACTATAGAAATAGACATAAATGAAAACTGTTGTCAAATCTCTGTCTCTTCATGTTTTCTCTCTGTTGAGGATCATAACCACAGAAATAAATGTGCTCAACCCAGTTTTTCTACCGTGTTTACACTTAGATTAGAAGAACATTTAAACATTTCACACACATCTCGCTCTTACAATCATCTGCTTTTGCTCTGCAGCTTTTCAGATGTGATAAACAAACAGGAAGAAGCATGAAACCAAAACTACAGAAGACAAAGAAATAAAAAAACATGTTGGCAGAGTCTGAGGTAAAACTTGAGGTCTCACTTCACAGCTAACTGAACATATTCAACAGTCCTTTAAAAACTCTGAGCCCCAAACCAGCGTATAAAAATATCCAAACCCAGCCTTCACGGAAGGTAAAAACATTCAGCTCCGACATCTTGTTCCCCGGTAAATCTCTAAAAGGCATGCAAAATGTTTACGAGGTCATGTGTTATAGTTCTTCCACCACTGACTGTCCTGGTCTGAGGGTATACTGGCACACTGATGTATGTTTCTTTTACACAGTTTGATTCGATACACTAGACAGAGGAATAAAAAATAAGACACAAATCTACAGCGTCATAAATGGTTTTACACTTTCTTTGAATCACAGTGCCGACAGTGACCACAAGGGGGCACACCTCCTTCAGGCCTCTCAAACACGGATTAAAACAAAGATAAAAGGCAGCTTAGTTATCACAGATTATGACTCCCTTGATTGCACCATAGTTTGAATTTTAATTTGTTTTGAATCGTTACAATTGGTAAAAGATTTCGGTCGCAGAAATCTAATTTCATGGTTAAAATGTCAATGTAAGGTTTTTAGGTGAATAATATTTTAGGATTTGTTGATCTAATCCAAAAAGAAACCCAACTTCCTTTGAATAAAGACAGTTTGTAAGATGTACTGACATCTAGTGGTGAGGTAGTACACTGCAACTAATCTTGCTACCCTTACGACTCTGCTTACAAGCATTTCTACCTCTACCATCTTTATCAGACTTTTCAAGAAGCTTACATTTCAATCAAACTGATCTTTTCTTTAAAGACAATTTTTGGTGCTCCTTCGCCTTTATTAAAGAGGACAGCTGAAGAGAGACACAAAGTGTGGGGAGAAGATCCAGAACGATCCAATCCACTGTTTACAAACATGAATAGTGAGGGGACAGCTGCACACCTCTGACGGGACAAAGTTAAAACCAACATCTCATGGAGGTCAGGACGTTTTTACTCGTAAGAATGCTTCTGAAATTATCACAGTAACAAAAATCCACCTGTGCAAAAAATTCAAATAAGTAAATGAATTAAGTTTATCAGTTTATTTTTAAGAAAGGTAAAATAAATAAATGACATTTCTGTGTAAAACAGAAACTGGAAAGTGAGGTTTTCTCTAAATAAGCATTCATAGCTTGTTTTAGATTAACATCTGATACTGCTGCATGTTCTCCCTGTGTGTCGTCGGTCACCCCACAGGTGAAATCCATGCAGAAGACAGAGGTGTTAGGAGAGGGGACAACAGTTTTAAGTCTCTCAGTCAGGGGGTTTTACACTCCTGTTGACCTAGCCTTTAGTTAATTTGTGTTTAATGCTTTAGTTCTCTGTCTTAATGAACCCCACTGTTTTCAGCCTTTAAGGTGTTTTCTGTGTTGGGTAATGTAGTGGATTGTTGCTGGCCCCACAAGGCCGCCTTAAAGTGGGGCGTGACGGCTCTGAAGAGGTTTGCTTGTTAGCACACTTTGCACCATTGAGCTTTAATAAGATCACTGTTTACCACTCCTTGGCTTCCACACGTTCCACTGAATAAGACATTTAAAGAGACACTCTATCTGGTCAACCTGCAGAACTCCTTCTCTACAGCTGATTAAAGCAGATCAGATGGCAGCAAGTGCGTCAGTACAACAAGTTAGTATGAGTTTAAGGTCTACTGAGTAAACAACAACTATCTCTGTGTATTTACAGGAATAATAATAATAATAATAATATACTTCTCAAAGCACGAGAACTCTGTGCACAACGAGGAAAGGAAAGCAGCAAAACTGTACCCAACAGAGGCTGAGGAGGATGAGTCGCCTCCTGCTTTAAAGATCCAGAGAGGTTCAAAAGGTTAAAGGTAGAGTTTATGTCTATAAAAGGAGGGAGCATACTGGACAAGAGACTTCATAGTTCATTTTTGCCTCTTTAAAAACAATCCACAAACTAATCGAAGTGAGTCTGGAGTTCACCAAACGCTATAAGTTGAACTTTTAGTGTCTGGTAAGAATCTCCGTCTGGATTTATCTGGTTCCTTCATGAAGAGGAGAAATAATTGATCCTGTAAATCATCACGGCAGTGCTGAGTTTGTCTGAAATACAGGAGAGGATGTTTCACTGCTGCTATCAAGAAAATAAACACAACTCTGCAACTTTAGCTTCTTATTTTCAAACACTGGATTATGGATTATGTGTGAAGAACATCTTTCACTCGCAGTTTAGATCATTTAAATCTTGTGATAACAATACATCACAATACAATACCAGAGAAATCACAGCAATTTAGAACAGCCTTTTTCTACTCTACTCATTAGAACGAAGGTAAGACGTAGTGAAGCGCGCTCCTCTCATTTTTGGTTTCCTCTCAATATAAACAGCTTTCTTACACTGAACTTTTAAAAAAACTGAATTTTACAACAACTCTGGTTTTTAAAAACACTGAGAGTACAGGTCCATTTTTACTGAGGCCACTTTTTGAGTCAAGTTTCCCAAAGTCTTTGTGGTGCGAGGATTGGAGGATAATTAAAGATGGCATCAAAACGACCACTATTGGAAACTTCACGTCACAACAGTCAACTGAGGAATCTTAAAACGGCAACTTTTTATAGACACTTACAGGTTCTTCAGGTTGTGTGTCCAATGATAGTGTTGCAAGACTTGATACGGGTCTGCAACATCACTGCTGATGTGAACATTGGCAGTTAAAAGTGCTTCACTTATTCTAAGTGTACGATTCAGTGAAATCAGCCGCAGGAACCAGACACTCGACAGGCACCCGCTGGACATAACATGCACTTTTGGTTTAAGTCACGCTACTATCGTTGGCACTTACCTCACACACATTTTCATCACACACACTTCGACCCAACCCCAGACCACCAAACATCCCTGACCCCTGACCTGGACTCGAAACAACCCCAAGAAGTGCCCCTGCAGCAGCCATGTTGTTACTCAGAGCAGCACTGCTGCTGTTGCTCATACTGTTGCTGCTCCCCGTGACTGAGAGGCCGCCGTGCTGTGGCGACAGAACAGAGCCCGAGAGATGTGGAGAGGTAACAGACACTCCTCCTCTTCCTCCTCCCAGGATACCTCCCTGCCCCCCCTCACCTGCAGACAGGAGGAGGTGAGGTGAGGACATCAAATCTGGCCCGTCTTCACCTCCACCTCCTCCTCTCCTCCCTCCCTCAACGCTGCTCCCCCCTTCGCTGCTCTCTCCCAGCCCGCTGCGCCTCTCGCAATGTGAGCGGTGCCTCATGAAGCTGTCGCGCCACATGAACTTCTTGCCGCAGCCGAGGCAGTCGTACGGCTTGAGGCCCGTGTGCGTCTTCATGTGCTCAGTGAGGTGATGCTTCATCTTGAACTTCTTGGCACAGACGGGGCAGTGGAAGGGCCGCAGGTCCAGGTGCATGTTGATGTGGCGGTCCCTCATGCTCTTGTGAGTGAAGGTCTTCCCACAGTGGCACATGAACACTTTCCCTGAACCCCCCGTGCTGCTGGCACTGCCCCCATTCCCGCCTCCGCCGCCGACCCCCCCACCGTCCAAGCTATCAACTCCTAATCCTCCCTGCACCGACAGGTGCACTGCACCATGCTCCAGACCGGGTCCTTTGAAAGAAGCCCCTCCCATCATACTCCCTGCCAGCCCCAGGGGAGGAGCACCTGTGTCCAGAGAGAGACCTGAGGACTGGCTGTAGAGGAGGATCTGGTTGCCCTGCATGTCCAGGGGGAAGAGCTGAGCCCGGGCCGAGGCTGCAGACTGAACCTGACCCAGCAGTGCAGAAACAGCCCGGTTGGTGCTCTGGCTCTGACCTGCTGCACTCTCATGAAGGTGCTGAGCTAAAGTCTGGTCCATTAAACTGCCTTCGAACTTGAGGTAGTCTTCTGAAGAGTGGCAGTAGTCCACCTGCAGATAGACAAGATATACTTTAGATCTGTAAAGAATGCAAGAACACAAACTAAGAAAGAAACTAACCTGTCACAAACAAATATCTGGGATTTAGCAGCACCAGAGGAATGTGTAAAATCATCACACAGGGACTTCAATATTTTCAACAGACTGCAGAGCCCTCAGTGGAGAGTACGCATCAGGGAGTGTATTCAAGTGCAAGTTCAGTGCAAGTCTTAAATGTTGCATGACACTAAAAAACTTTGAGTTATTTAAAAATGTTTTCTTTTCCACATCACTTTGAGTCCGGGTCACTTAGTTATGTTTCTGTTTCATCTGTTGCCTGAACATTTTCAACCGTGGCGACTTGTTATTGCCCTGGAAACACACAACAACCATTTCAACCACAGATTGAAGTGTTGTTCTGCAGAGAGGCTTTCTGACAGAAATCAAACTCTTTTAAAATCAGCCGATGATGTTTTCACTTTCTTTGGATTTGACTGCAAAATAGCTGTATTGCGGTTTGGACATGATCTCTCTTTGCCAATGCTGCAGAGAAGAGGTTGGATCTCTGCCAGAAAGCACATCAACTTCTTCCTTTTACATTTGCAAAAAGGGTTGCTCATTTTCTCTGACAACATCTTCTGCCGACAGATTATTCTGAAAGACGCTGTAACCACAGGAACATTCTGCACACTGTGGGTTCAAAGTGAGTCTCAGCCCACCTGTGAGTCCATGTCACTCTCTGCTCGGCCCCCCAGCTCGGCTGAAAGGCTCCTTACGTTGGAGATGTTGAAGTCACTTCTTTCCCTCTCTCGGACCAGCTCCATCTCCCTCTCATCTTCATCCTCCTCGTCTTCTCCTCCCTCTTCCCCGGACACTACGATGAGGTCGTCGTCCTCCATTCGCTCGGTTTTCACGACCACCCACTGTTTACGAGGCATGATGCTGGGCTGGCTGTAGGTCGGACGCTTCTGTGTTATCAGTGCTGGTTCCTCCCCATCCTGTCAATCAAGATATTTCATGTTATAATAAAGTAATGAAGGATGTTCTTTTTTGTTGTCAGTAGGAACTCATGCTAATAATATCATTTTAAGGTAAAGTAAAGCAACATTATATCCTCGCAGTGTTTGAAGAGTGTCTCATGAACTTTACTTTGATGGAGCCTCACTCCTCACCTGATAGGACGACACACCGAAGCTATCGCTGACCCCGACTTCCTGCTCTGACACTGAGCTCGTTTTCTTCCTCCTTCCACTTCCTCCTCCCCTTCTTACTCTCTTCCTCTGGTGGTACAACACCTCCTCCTCTTCCTCCTCTACTTCCTCCTCCTCCTCCTCAATGAGAAATCCTTCCTCTCCTCCAGAAGGGGTGCAGTAGCTGGGGGTGTTGCTGGCTCCGCCTCCGTCCACCGAAGCGCTCGCTGCAGCTGCACCGCTCCCTCCGAAGCTGCTCCCGTCCCTGGGGCTGAAGTAGTTGGTGCTGCTGGGAGACTGACTCTCGCTCACTGACGGCCGGCTGGGAGGTTGGGAGGCACGCTGGGGCTCGTTGGACCCAACCACCTTGGCTTGACCGACACCAACCCCACCATTGCTACCGGCTCCATCATCACCACCTACATCACCATCACCGTTGCTGCTGCTACACCCGAGGTTAGCTGACCCTCCACCTCCTCTGGTGCCCGCTCCGTCCGGCATGCTGCCTCCTCCACTGCTACCCGCTCCTGCCCGGCCCTCCCTCAGCAGCTCAGTGCATTTGTCCACGATGTGCCACATCTGCAGAACGCTGCCCACTGTGAGGTAGTTGACGATGTCCTCGCGCAGCATCCGGAGCTGACCAGTGTAGGCGCAGCTCAGCACGCTCTCAAACGCCAATGGATCCATTACAGCCGGGATGGAGACTGTAGACATGTTCTTCAGTAGTACCTGGAGATGGGAAGTGAACGATACATCACATTAATACCTACATCAAATCTGTATATGTCCCGCCCACTGACTGCTTCTCCACCTCCTCCTCCCACAAAAAAAGTGATGCCAAAATGTTGCACCCTTGTGACTGACACACAAATCTTTCACTTTTGGAATCAGAGCATGTGCAGTAGAGTCACAGTGCTGGTGTCCTGCCCCCTTCTGATAAATAAAGATGCATTTAACCTTCTTATAAAACAACAAAGAACACTCAGGCCCGTACAGGGGTTCCCAAACTTTTCAGCCCACAACCCCCAAAATATAGATGCCAAAGACTTGTGACCCCCACTGTCCCTCAAAGTGATTTCATGTAGCTTCATTTAGCTGGTCTGCTGAAAGTGACCCTACCTATATGAGCATGTGTCTCTGTTTCCTGTGCAGTTATGAATTAACCTACTGCTACTGATGCTTTTGATAATTAACTGTTCCTTAACCCTAAATTTAGGAGTCATCTGGCAACAAAGAAAGACAGAAAACTCATTACACTTTCTATTTTCAAGCTTAGCTACTATTTTTGTCACTATTTTCTACTATAATGGGTAAAATGTACTAATTTTACATAACTTAAAAAATTCTGGAAGACATCTCACAACCCCCCATTATTATCTCGCGACCCCCCAGGGGTCCAGACCCACACTTTGGGAACCCCTGGTGTATGGTGTAATATTTTCTTGATTCAGTCAGCCATTAGTAGTTACGGGAAGTTCAATGTCATCCGTGTTGAGTGGGTTGCACACATAGACTGTATAAAATATGGACATAGTATCCGTGACGTCACCCATCTGTTCCTGAGCGCTGTTTTGAAGCCAATCGACGGCGGCAGCCATATTGGAAATGCGGAACTCAACGAGGCAGAGTGTGACGTAAAGGGGCGGAGTTTGAGTCTCCTAGCCAACAGCTATGTGTTCCCAACCGGGAGTCACGTCAGTCATGTCCTTATTTGGGCAAAAACTTGTAATCTTAATATCTTCTGAACCGTCACGTTAGAAAAATTCACCCCCCGTACAGTGTGTGCCGATAGAGAGATTACCTACGTAGAGCCAAGCTGTTTTTTGAACCAGGCTGTAAACATGTTTATTAATGCTGCAAAGATCGCCTTTTTCCCATTCATGTCTATGTGGTTTACTGTGTTTCTGCAGCCAGCCTCAAGCGGATTCTCGATGTATTGCAGATTATAACACTTCCACATTGGACTCATCGTTTGAGACTGGAGGTTGCCGCTTGGTTGTACACTGCAATGGTAAATATTAACCATGCTCAATATTTTCAGATCAAAGTTCCTGTTATATGGGAGGGACAGGTGAGCACACACTCTATGGATTGTCTCGTAGAGCAAAGTGTTAGTCAATAAGGAAGCAAACTGACTTACAAAGGAAGCACAACAAACGCAGCCGTGGTGGCGATGGTTAACACAAAGCATAAATGGCTGTTGGACAAGGAGGACCAACTTGTTGATTTGAGGCAACAACACGACACAACTGACAAGAAGAGGAGAGGAAAGAAATACTAATTTCTGCCATGACTCTTTAATCTAAAGTTGTTTTCAATCTCAAGAGATTTTACAAGATGTCCAGTTTACAGAGTGTGGACTCTGGTTGTTGTTGTGCTGTGTTGGTCATGTTGTTGCTCTCCAAACACTATAGGAACAAAGCTGTTCAACCTGTCAGTGTTTGTTGTCATGTGTGGAGCCTCCAACAGCTTTCAGGAGGTTTAAAACTGAGACAAATGCAACAAAATCCAACACAGCTGCTTGCACCAAACGTAACATAACCTCCTAAGAACATTCTGTCTCCACATTCATGGTGTGAAGTTGACAGCAATGACTCGGGGCAGCTTTTCATATGGTAATACAGATTACAAAGCAGCTGTGTCATGACAGCACAAAACTCCCACCTGGTCATGAAAATAGGGTGAGGAGGCGGCCAGTACGCAGCGGTGGGCTTTGAACACTTGTCCCTGGACGTGGATGGAGAGATCACAGAGCCGGCCTTCTTCTCTCTGCCGGTTCAGACTGTCCAGGACCGAGGCCTGAGATCCAGGGAAGCTCACCTGCACCACCGAGCTGGATGTGTCGCCGGGGGCTGAGCTGCTGCTGCTGCTTCCCACTTCCATGGGCAGGGACTGCATCTGGGGGGGAAAACAAACGGCACATTTGGTTTATGGTAAATTTGGACTCCTGTACAATGGAGTTGTTTTGATTCTGTTGCCTGCAGGGTCTGCTGTCCACGCCGGGGGTCAAGTTTGATGTATTGATGTGCGTCACAACACAATGACCACCTTGTTCAAATGCCACTTTCTTAAATGTCACATGCTCTTCTGTTTATCACTCTTAAGATGCAGCGGTACCTCCTGAGGCAGTGGACCCCAGGGCAGCCCACTGAAGTATATCTGTCAACCATGTTACCCTTTTCTGCTGTTTTTATCTAGATAAGATTGATACTTGTGGATGATGTCTATCTGTCTCTCTACTCCTGGTCACAAGTAACATCTCAACATCTGTTCTGCAAATGACAGAGAGAGGAAACATAAAAGGGACATAAAGACAACAGTATGACCTCTTCAAAGTGTGAACACATCCAGCATTTTTACAGTTTATTGTTTTGTGTTTACATTTTCTCTCGTAGCTTTACAATCTCACAGAAGTACCTTAAAATGTTTGTTTTAATGTAAAGCACATTGAGTTGCCCTTGTGTATGAAATGTGCTATATAAATAAAGTTGCCTTGCCTTGACTTGCCTAAAAAAGTGTTTGTCAAATCAAAATAAAAGCATCATAAATAGCAGCTATATGAGGGAAGCTCTTCTCTTAAGCTTCAGCATAAATTGGGATACTTTCACCCTTTAAAAATCATTTAAAAATTGCATCCTGTTTACATCTTGTTTTTTTTTATTGTCCTTTTGATGCTTGTATTTACTTATCCATTTTTATTTATCTATCTTTGAAAAACCTCTTAAACAATGTTTTACTGGTCTACACTGCGTGCACAATTATTAGGCACGTGAGTATTTTTGTGACTATGTTAAAAACTATGTTAACAGTCGTTTTCAAATTTGTCAAGAAGTCAGATAGTGAATATATTTCTTCAACTGTGTGATCGCCTCATGAACTGGCCTGCCTGCTCACCTGATCTCAACCCGACTGAGAACTTGTGGTCAATAATAAAGGAGATAATTTACAGTAATGGCAAGAAATACAGCTCAAAAGAGCCTCTTTGGAAAGCCATACAAGGTACAGCTCACAGAGTCAGCAGAGAAGTCATCAGAAACCTCACTAAATGAGTTTACAGTGACCTCTGACCCTCACTGAAAGAAAAGGAGGTTATTTGAACATTAGAGAAACACTTTAGATTTGAAATGTTTCAAAGACATTAACAGTTTTATTTTGTAACAAATGTAAAGAAAACTGTTGTTTTTGTTGAAGTTTGAAAACAGCTGTAGTAAATATTTTTATTTTCAATCAACAGAACGTTTAAAATGGTGCCTAGTTTTTAATTTTCACAAGTTATATGCTCTTATCACCAACTTGCATAATAATTTGGCACGCTCATTTCTGCAGATTCTGCATTTATTTAAAAATACAGCCAACGTAATTTGATAAGCATCATTTTAACCACACAGTTGAAGAAATATATTCACTATCTGACTTCTTGACAAATTTGAAAACGACTGTTAACATAGTTTTTAACATATTCACAAAAATACTCACGTGCCTAATAATTGTGCACGCAGTGTAGTGTCACACCACTTCATTCGGTTTAATTTACGTTTATTCTTTTTAACCTCGCGTTGTATTCTGTTATTCATACCATGCTTTGTTTGTTAAAGCACTTTGTAAACATTTGTTTTTAAAGGTGCTGTATAAATAAAGTTATATGATTATTATTAGAATTGTGATGAGTTGAAAAAGGAAAGCATGCCAAATTCTCCAACACTGAAGTAAGCCTCCAGTTTGAAATAAATGAACTCAGCTTAAACTAGAGAAGTTGACAGAACATTCAATTTTCTTAAAGAAGACGCCTTAGAGATATTCAGCCTATAAAACGTAAGCAAATAGAAAAAATGTCAACGTATTTTAAGATGTAGTTAATGTCTTCAGATGTCTTGATCAGAAATTTTAAGATCAATATAAAACTGAGAGAAGCAGGAAATCTTTACACTGAAGACGCTGCATCCAGAAACGTCCTAGTTACAAACTAATGATTTATCAGAGAAGCAGGGGATTAACATTCTGTCACTAAACTTATCCATTCATAAGAAGTTTGCAGCAGCTCTTGTTTTGATTCAACTTTAGGACCATGGTTGTACTTTTAAATTGGTTGGCACGAAAAAATGCTAGAAATAACTCTCAATGACACTTAATACTTCACCAGAACATCGTTAACGCCTTCTGAAATAATAATCCTAAAGTTAAATCCACAACTTTCCAGTCTGAAAAGTTTCTTTCTCATTCCCTCTGCTTCATTGTGCACCTTCAGTAGGAGATGCAACATGTAAGCTTGCTTTTTCTTTGGAGGTATAGAGTAGTAGGAAAATACAACCCTGTAATTCTGATCTCAGCAGTCTAATATTAATATTACCTCTACGACTGACACTTCAAACCTCCAACATTTGATTAACTCCATAAAAACAGCTGATACTACCTGATACATTCAGATTCTGCTGCACCAGTCAAAGAATGTAAAGATGAATATTGCCATCACAAAGCAGAATGTGTGGGAGAGCAGAGAGAGGGTACGTGCAGAGGGAACAGTGTCCAACATAGCAAGCAGTTGACTTCATTTGCCACTTCTGTTCACTTAGAAAGACACTACATTTACCCAGAATACACTGCAAATAAGTCCTACTTGAGACAGTCAAGCACTAGACAGCTTTGTGCAACTGAAAACCTGAAGTGTCAGATTGAAGAGTCTTTGTTAGATCTCAGCCTCAGTCACAGTGTGTCTTTGTGCAGCCAGCTCCTCCTCCTCCTCCTCCTTCTCCTCCTCCTCCTGCCTGTCAGTGTGTGTAATGCAGTCTCAACAATACGCACATCATCAGCTTCATAACATTCAATTAACTGCATGCTTCACAAAGGTTCAAGTCTGTCAGCCTGTTCAGACTTAAAGCTGGGGTTGGTAGTCTCGGAAAACCAGCATGAATTTGAATGTAGCTTTTCCTCATGACTCCGTCTAACCCCTCTCCTCCTCCCTCGGAGCTCCTCCAAAACGATGCCCCCCCCGCTCACATGCACAAGCGCCACTGACTTGCGACCATATGATGGTGACTGATTCAAAACCGGTCCTCACCAAAATGTTATCATAGTGAAAGTTAAAAACACAAACAAACATGGCTGCTGTTAGTACTCACAACTGTCATGCTAACATTATCCAGTTGTACCGGTGACACGACATCAGGAGAAAAGTTATAACACATATATGATACTGTAACAGCTCTACTGTTTGTTAAACGTGTTCAGTGTAGATGTTCTTAATTCCTACAGTGTTGACAGTCAGTGAAGGCATCAGGAGAGGTGTAAAGAGTGCGAGTGGGAGAGAGGAGAGACAAGAGGAGAAGTTCTTCATTCATTCAAACATTGATTGTTGTTTTGTTGGTTGGTGTGATCACGGCCGACAGTGACCGGTTATTAAAGATCAACGTGTTCACGAACCGGCTCGTCATCCTTACAGCGTCCAGACAGCTGCTACAGTACATCTACATTTTCTGTAGGACTTACTGAATGTCATTAATTATTCTGCTTGTCAGAGCCCTCGTGGTGAGAGCTTTTTAGACTCTGATCCGGACTACAGTCCTGAGCAAAGCACCTCATCAGGTCAGAGGGGACAGGCCTGAGGTCGAGCGAGAGGGGCAGTCAGTAGAGTCAGGGGAAGCAGAGGCAGGAGACGGGGACTGAACGCCGGGGAAATGTACGCGCAGGAGGCGGGCAGAACGGCTGGACGGGATTTGATTGGTTTAAAATTTTGGCACCCAAAAAACGGTGATTGGTTGGTGTTTTCCCAGGTTTACTCCGGCTGTAGATAGCAGCTTTTCTTCGCTCTTTTTTAAGAACACATCATGTAATGATTGCCATCGGGACATAAAGATCATTTTAACCAGTATGACAAAAAGTGTATCTAAATCTGATTACCAACCCCAGCTTTAAAGTCACATGAGGTTTAAATCATCAGTACATCTAAAAATTGTACAGAAATATTAATTCAACATGTTTCCAGCCTTCAGAAGTTAATGTCCATGTGATACACAGTATACAATATTAAATTCTACCATGTATGTCCGGCTAAATGCTGCTAAATACAAAATTGGACGACACTGCAGCTTTTTAAAAGTAGCACAACAGAATGACAACATATTCATAAATTCATATTCTAAGCTTAACTCTTTAGGCGCTGAAAAACAGGAATGATCCAAAAAAATAGTAATAGTAATTTTATATAACTGTATTTTATTATATTTTATTGTATTTTATATTTAATTTTTAGATATTTAAAAGCTGGAAGAGAGAAACAGCATCTCGTTTTTCCTGTATGTCTCGTATATACAGTGAAAATTGACAACAAAAACCTTTGAATCTTGAATCTTGAATCTTGAAATTTCAAACTTGTACGTTGACCTGCGTTGACCTATGTTGATCTGTGCTTCTGTATAAATATCACGGTACGAGACAAATGGCCCCCGTGGAAGGGGACCCACTACTTAGGTAAATTATACACACTGCACCTTTAATGGACTGCTTCCTCTTCTATGCACCTGTCTTGTTCAATTCATAGTTTTCACGTGACGTCACACACGTATGGAACGGCCCCCCTGGAGGGCAAAAAAAGCTTCCTGGACTGTGCTGCCAACAACGTGTTTAAAAACTTTTTAAAATACCTGACAGTTGTCGTTCAATTATATGCCCAAGTTGACAAGGAGACAAGCCCGGGTTACGCTTTTTAAGTATTAACGTCTCCGTTTTCACAGCTGGACACTTTTGACCTGACACTGGTGACAATGAAGTATAGTGTTGAGGCTTGACGGTGAACTTTTGGGAGGGAGAGACGGTTTTACAGATCTGCATGAATGGAAGCCGTCATTTCACTGTCCTCTTTTTTGCCCCCTAGGGCCCAATCTCAATGTCCTCCCTAAGCCCTAAGCCCTGAGCCCTGAGCCCTGAGCCCTGAGCCCTAAGCCCTAAGCCCTGAGCCCTAAGCCCTGAGCCCTAAGCCCTGAGCCATGAGCCCTGAGCCCTGAGCCCTAAGCCCTGAGCCCTGAGCCCTAAGCCCTAAGCCCTGAGCCATGAGCCCTAAGCCCTGAGCCCTGAGCCCTAAGCCCTGAGCCCTAAGCCCTGAGCCCTGAGCCCTAAGCCCTGAGCCATGAGCCCTAAGCCCTGAGCCCTAAGCCCTGAGCCCTAAGCCCTAAGCCCTGAGCCCTGAGCCCTAAGCCCTGAGCCCTAAGCCCTGAGCCCTAAGCCCTGAGCCCTGAGCCCTGAGCCCTAAGCCCTGAGCCCTGAGCCCTTCTTGACTTAATTGACGTCACCCAGAAAGTGAATGAGGGCAGGAGGCTGTAAGGGCTCAAACTGTAGAACTGGGAACGGGACAGCACTTTGCGACTTCATGTTACGGCGCTCATTTACCCCTCCAAGCTCGTTTACCCCTCCAAGCTCGAGGGCTTCCCCTGGGAATCCCATGTTTCACGTCACAATGCTATGAACTCTGGGTAATTCCCTTACACCAAGTCTGCAAAAATGCCCACTTATGGAAAGGGGGCATAAAGGGCTCAAAAAGTCAGTGAGAGATCCCTCACACACTTGATTTGACAGTGGGACAGCCTTAAGCCCTCACGGACTTAGAGGAAACGCGCCTCAAAGTAAGTGAGTGCTTGAGGGTGGACATTGAGACATCCAGCCTAGGATTCTGTGATGGTCACGTGACTGAAAACTATGAAAAGATGTGCAAATGTTTTTTCTACAAGTCCTAATAAAATAAAAACTTACTCAACTTAAAGCTGGGGTTGGTAGTCAGATTTAGATACACTTTTTGTTATACTAGTTAAAATGATCTTTATGTCCAGATGGGAATCAATACATAATGTGTTCTTAAAAAAGTGTGGAAAAAAAGCTGCTATCTACAGCCGGAGTAAACCTGGGAACACACCAACCAATCCCTGCCATCAGGAGCCAAATTATGAAACCAATGAAATCCTGTCCTGCCGTTCTGCCCGCCTCCTGCAGAGCGTACATTTCATGTTTGTTTGTGTTTTTAACTTTCACTATGAGAATGTTTTGGCGTTTTCTTACCGCTGAGTGAGACATGAGTTGACAGAGTGCAAAACACAAACGATGTGGTGAGAACTATAGACTGTAAATAAAAATGGACAGCGTTGCTCCGTCTCTTCCCGTTGTACGGTTCTGAAGCCAAAAAATCTCGCTCCTGGGCGCCGCCATTGTGCAGCCAGAGCCTGTGAAGCCACTGTAATAAGCTCCGCCCTACAGCGTGACGTCACAAGACGCTGTGTGTCCTTTGAAGTTTCCCTCTACGGTGGCTGTGAATCAAAGGAAACAGGAAGTAAAACCCCGTTTTTTAAACTCTAATAACTAACGAAAAAAAAACTTTTCAGGAAGAAGAGGCCTTGGACACAAAACAGTCAAATACTAACTACATATCACCACAGCATACGGATGTGAGAAACATTCGTACCATGTGTATTTATTTTTTAAAGTTTGACTGCTTTGACATATTTTTTGACCTATACTGCAGCCAGCCACCAGGGGGCAGACACTCTGCTGAAAGCTTCACCACCAGGGGAGCATCCGGCTCCCTTGCTGAGGACCGGTTTTGAATCAGTCACCATCATATGGTCGTGAATCAGCAGCGCTCATGCATGTGAGCGGGGGCGTCGTTTTGGAGGAGCTACGAGGGGGGTTAGACGGAGTCCTGAGGAAATGCTACATTCAAATTCATGCTAGTTTTCTGTGACTACCAACCCTAGCTTTTACTCCACATTAACTTCCAGCAGCCTGTTGCAAAATATTTTATTTTAAAATAAAACCAGCCTCCAACAAGGCAAGTAGCCAATCAGAGTTTCAGATTTGTGGAAAGCACCTGAGGTGGCCCAGCAAATATCAAAGGGGGGCCATGCCTCCCTGTCCCCCTTCCTGACACGCCTCTGGCCCTGAGCACTTTGTTGCTGTGTTATCAGTGAGAAAATCAACAGCTGGAGTACCAACACTTTCAGATGACAAGTCAAGAAAGCCAAGCTGTGGATTGACAGTCAGGCCAGCGTTGTTGTGATTATGTTCTGCAGACATGATTCTTCTCCTTTCAGAGAAACAATAACAAACAGCTTCAGACTCCCATCACACCGTTAGCCTGCTAGCTCCCATTAGCTCAGCCGGCTGGCTCCACACACCATGAGCTGCTGCTGACATTAAACTCACCGTGTTTAGTTGACCCTGCAGCCTTCAACAGAGCAGTCTGGGACCGAGCTGCAGGCTGGGTGTCCTGCCGGTTCGTTCAGGCTCTGAAGTTTGAGAAGCATTTTCCCAAGATGTTCCTCCCATCTGATCTCTCCTGCAGCGGCAGACAGAGACGCGTCCCCTTTAAGAGGATTCCAGACAGACGAGCCAGACTTTGGCCGACAAGAAATACATTCAATAAATATTCAAATGTGCATTAGATAAAAATATTTATTTATTTTAATCATAGGATCAGCATTAAAATAAGGGATAAGGAAGTATGACATGCAAATGTAGAATGCTAAAATGTATTTTTAATTTCTTTTTTTGTAATTGCTTTACCTTTAAATATATATTAACCATAAAGATAAGATAAGATATTACTTTATTGATCCCTGGGGGGGGAAATTCAGTTGTTACAGCAACCCAGCAATCAAGAAGAAGTTTCAATAAGTAAAATAAAATAAAATAAAAATAAAAATAGATAAATAAAGATAAAATACAATTTAGATATATACAATGTTACAAATGGAATTTAGATTAAATAGCAGTAATTACAGGGAGTATTAAAAATGTTTCAGTAGTGACAGGTTGACATGGTGTGATTATGGTTGGTAATGACAGATTAAGCAATAAATAAAAATAAATCTGGGATCTGGGTATGTAATAAGACCGTGTGTTGTAGTAAACAATAATAATGTAATATAACACAATATAATATAATATAGCAAGATAATTATATAATATTATATATTATGCATTATAATGCCAGCAGCAGTCAAGACTGTCAGTTCAGGATGAGATGATGGGGTATGACAGACAGAGCAGGGATCTGTTCATGGGGGGGGGGGGGGACGGGGACTGAACTGGACTCCAGACTGTCCAGTTCAAGGCCAACCACAGAACAGGCCTTCTTTACCTGCTTGTTGAGCTTGCTGGCCTCACCTGTCTTGATACCTCCACCCCAGCATGCCACAGTAAAGAACAGAAGAAGATAAAAGACTTATACTAAAGTCATCTGCCTGTTAAGTACAAGAGTATTCAGATAGAGTGAGTGCTCTTGGAGTATATATTCAGTAAATGTAAGATGATATATGATTATTTGTGAACACAATATTTGTCTTAAAGCTGCTGTTGGTAGTCACAGAGTAAACATCTGTTCAGAGAGAGGGACTTCGAATGCAATCACTATCCCTCCCAACCAGATTTCCTCTTAGCCCCCCAACACAGATTGGCGTGTGCAGTCATGATAGTGCCGGACTCATAACCAATCAGAGGACGTAGTAGGGGGCCGCCCCTTAACTAATCAGGACAGAGGATTGGAGATTAGCTATGATTGGTCTGTCATAACAGGAACGAGGGGAATAATAGCATTACTTGATACAAAGGCATTGGAAAACACAGAGATTTCGCAATAGCCTCAAATTACTTCACTTACTGATGGGCATTATGACCTTTTCTCCAAACCCAGCAGAAAAAAAGTAACCTTTTTTACACCATTCCTACCAACAGCAGCTTTAATCATATATATGTATGTTTGTGTTTTTATATTTCAAAAGCCTTATGCTAAAGTCCTCTGCCTGTGAAGTACAAGAGTATTCAAACAGAGTGAGTGCTCTTTGAATATGGATTCAGTAAATGTATGATATAGGATTATTTGTGAACACAAGATTTGTCTTAAATGAACTTTTCGCAGCTCATGAAATATCAGTGGCCCCTCTGCTAAGTCACCATGCCGAGCGAGCATACGGATAGAAATATATCTAAACAAAGTCAAGGCAAACAAATACAGCATCAGTTTAATCTCACTACATTTATTTGTAATTATGGTACAAGTTATATATATGTAGCGCTCTAGTGAAATTGAAAAAAAAAGGAGAAGTGTCCCTTTTTAAAAAGATGTTACCAAACAATTGTAGATTAAATGTTTCACTATAATAATTATATCAGTCAAAACACATGGAAGCTGTACGCAATGAAAAAACAAATTATAAAAATGACCAGACACATTCATATATACAACCCACTTGATTTACATAGAAGCTGAAAAAATGTTTAAAAGCCTGTATTAGTGGCGACCAATCGAAGTCCTGAGAATACACAAATGATATAGTTTTTGGTTTCATACAGGTTGGCACCGGACTGTGTGCCACACAACACAAAGTGTGAATGAAAGACATCAGAAATATTTACACACAACAATTTCAGGTGGCGAGCATGGCGTCAAAAACAGAACTGGGATTGTTTCAGGGCGTCGCTCTACTTTCTGTTGGCACTGGCGGTCCCAATCACACAGTCGTTCACCTGTAGAACGAACAAACACAAAACACTTAATGAGACTCCAAAAGAAGCAGTTTGTGTATTTTACTGTGAAACACTCATTTAGACGTGTTTATACTACATTTAGGGAGTTTAACGCAGCCCAGGAGTCATGTTGTTGGAACAATCAACACATTCATATTGACAGTTTAATAGTTTTCTTTTGAGATCAGAAGTTCCAGTTTATTAAACCTAATGATCGAGTTCACTCAGAGATCCCACTGACCTTGCTGGCAAACCTCAAAGAGTTGAGGGTTTCTCCAAAGCTGTCTTGCTCTGGGGCGATGTTCACAAACATCAGGCTGCAAAAAGAGAGAATAATTACCATGAATGTAAATTAACTCACTGGATTTCCTAAAAACATTTACTGAGGTGGAGATGTAAAACCAGCAGAGCATGCTTGAGTGATAAAGTTAATATTATGACTAGAGAGGTTATGAGTAAGATGTGGAAGCTTATTTGACATGCAGATGAATTGAATCTGAATTTGGGATGAAATGTGCTGCCTTGAGCCCAAGTGAAACACCACAGCAGGGACATCTTGGAGACATGTTTATAAAGAACTCACGTTTTGCTGTTTCCTCCTAGGCATCCCTGCAGGAGGTAGGTCAGCTTGGAGTTCCTGTATGGGACGTAGCTCTCCTAAAAAATACAAGCAAATTACATTTTTGTCACAACAACAAAAACTAATTCTGAAAGGTCAAAACACTTCAACTGTAGATAAACCATGCTGTAAGTCTGAACTCAACATTGTTATTCTAATCCGGATCTTATCTTGCTCACAGACCTTGTTGGCCAGTGCAGTGATGACGATGCCCAGGTTGGAGAGGGAGCCGTTGATGGCGGTCATCTCTTTGAAGCGCTCGCCCTGAGACTGACTCTTCAGCATTCGCTCACTGCCTGCCAGGTCCACCAGACACAGAGTGGCTGTAGGCAGGAAACAAATGGAAAACATTCTCAGTCAAACAGAAGAAAGAGGTTTAAAGAAAATAAGCTGTGACAGTTAAATCTGATAGTTTGTACTCACACTTGCATTTGATGTCCCTGCCCACATTGACTCCCTCGATATCCAGCTGGAAGACTGAATGGGAGCGTGAGGAGCGGTCGTTCTGAGCGGTCTGAGCTGTGGAGCGGTTCTGATTGGCCAGAACGATGAGGCCGAGAACCTGGTAGGTGTAGAGGAGCAAACAAATAATTTACCTCAAGGTAATGTAGGAACACGCTGTAAATGACTGATTGTTAGTGATGGGTTAGAGTGTCTCAAACATGCATATCAAGGTGTTGAACGCAGCCTACCTGGTCCTCGTTGGAGACCTTTTCGTAAGTGAGGTTGGTGATTGTCACCTCGTTGTTGGTTGCCTTTCTGATCTCGTGCTCAGGCCTCTTGCTGGCCTTCCCGGTGTACAGGAGGTCCCGCAGGGTCTCGTTGTAAATTTCAACAAAGCTTGCTGTGAAGCTGAACTGAAAGGAAACAGAAAGAGTCCCAACATTAAAGCAAAGGAGTGTCAGGTTTACCAACAACCCCTGCTCTGTTTTAGTGGTGTGGATTTATAACTTGTGTTGGGTGTCATGGCAGCTTCTGTGCATGAGACAGCGTATTTTGCAATCTGTTCAAGAAATAAGCCACCTCAGAGTTTTAACACTTTTTTCTTGTAGCTCCAGTAAAAAAAAAAAAAAAAAAAAAAAGCTGGTGTGAAATTCCTCCAATGAAACAGCCTGTGCTGCTAGAAATGAGCTTGTTTTCACACCTCTGTCTCGTGCTCTAGTGTGACATTGTTGTGTCTTATAAAAATGTGTCAGAGTACATTCTTAGTTTTCACCCATATGTAGCTCAATCCCCTATTCACAAGTGTGGTTTGTGCGTCTTTGTCAACTTTACACCAGTGCATTTAATGTAAATATTTTGTGCTTGTAATAACTGATTGTTCCCTTTTTTTATTCTACCTCTTCCTTCCCTGTGTTTTCTCAAGCATGATTAACACACTAACCTCCCAGCCTTGAGTTCCAAGTTTCTCAGCTGCTTTGAAGATTTGCTGCACAGCTCTGGGAATGACGCCTCTTGTGGCATCAAACTCGTCTCCCTCCATGGTGTATGTCTTTCCACTCCCCGTCTGTCCGTAAGCAAAGCAGCAGACGTTGTAGCCATCCAGAGCAGACTGCACCAGCAGTGAGATCTCCTCAAAGACCTGAAAACAAGGCGACAAAAGTCAACACAGATCACCTTCTTTTGAAGGAACAGCCTCAAAGTTATCATGTATTGGTATTCAGAACCACTGCATTAATTCACACTTTTATTTTCATTGTAAATTATGACACAGGTGACATTGTTTACCTCCTGTTGTGAAGCCTGGGGGCCAAACACTCGGTCAAAACTGAAGTTGTAATTCTTCTGAGTGTCTGCAGTTTTGCCTGTGTGAGACTGAAAAGCAAAGGAGAGAGTTCAGGTCTGTAAATAGTGATATTTGACACAGTTGAAGCTAACTTGTTCACCCTTCTGTCCCTTCTTTAAGGTGTGTTTGTGAAGAGGTCACTTTGACACTGAGAGGCAGGGTATTAATGATGACTTTGACACCCTGACACATCTTAAGGCACGCTGAAGGATCCTCACCTCCTCTGTTTTGGCCAGTGTTATCATCTTGATGTCACTGGCAGGGAGCTGGATGTGCTTGGTGAGCCCTCCATCCACCAGGGGGCGCACTCTGCAAAAAACTCTGATATTACCCTGCAGGAAGAGGATAAATCACAAATTAACTTTGTTGACAGAAGAACATTTGTTTGGTTGTTGGAAAATGAGCAAGCTTAAAAAAAAAAAATGGGAGGGTCCAATTAGTAATGTAGTCTTGCTCAAGGATTAGCTGAGAGGACCAGAAGCTGCTGTGACTGTCACTGGGCTGTGCTGAACACACTGTAACCCACCTTGAGCTCCTGGATGGTGTTGTGGAGCCGTCTGCGCTCCATCTCTCCATCATGCAGCTCGTCTTTCTGCTCAGCCACAGTCTCTTTGAGGGAGCGGACCTCCTCCTCTGTGTCCCTGAGGGTCGCCTGCACGCGGGTCAGAGTGGACTCCTGCACTGAAAGCTTCATCTGCAGAGGAAAGACACAATCATCATTTGTGAAATACTATATATTTTGTGGCTAGATTAACCATGCTGGATATGCTCATTAGAAAAGTATGGCACCTGTTCCATGATTTTTTTGCTCTCTTTTGGTTTGTTAAATAGCATGTTGATGTAAATAACCGGTACTGACTGATACCCAACAGAAGATTTTTTTACCTTCAGAGTTTGCAGCTCAGTCTCTTGACTGTCTCGGAGAGTCTCCATGACTCTGTATTTTCCCTGTAAGTTGGAGAGCTCCGTCTGAAGGGTGCTCTTATCGCTGCAAACTCTCTCCAGCTCAGCCTGGACCCCCGACAATGCCTGCAGCTCCTCTTCGTACTCACTAATGACGAGAAGAGGATAAGAAAGGGTATTTAATGATGTATACAAACATAAAACTTACACTATAACACCGTTATGTGATTTAAGCTATGGATGAAATGATTTTGTACCTGATCTGTTTCCGCTGCTTCTGAAGTTCTCTGTCCATTTCCGCCACCTTGGATTGGTTCTGGGCCATCGAGCCTTTCAGGACCTCGTTCTCCTGGTTTGTAGATTTGACCCTGGTCTGGTAGTTACGCAGCTTGTCCTCCATGTCGGTGACTTTGCCTTTCAGGTCCCACTTGTTCCGTTTGATGACCCCGCCCCCACCTGCGCACAGCAGCATCATAAGCACATATGACAATTTCAATCAGAACTTTTCCAGTTTTTACTTCAGGCAAAGCATTTTCTGCAGAATGAGGATTTGCAAGGAGAAAACATCTCATGCGTTCCATGACTTCACTTGATATGTTATTGTTGCTGAAGAGGCTAGAGAGTGTAATAGGTGTGTCACCTGGCTTTGATGCAGTGGGAGCACCAGATTGTCGCATGTTGCCTCTTGCTGTGGTTGAAGCGATCGATTGTTTCAGGACACCTGTTGGGAAAAAGAGAAGACGCTGCTTAAAAACAAGTTCTGCCTGTAACAGAATCACTTCTGATAATACCGTGTGCCTATGGTGGTTCAAAGCACTCCCCCTTCTTGCTGATCTTATATGAAATACCCTTTGTAATGATACCAATCTGAACTCTCTGCATTCTTAAAAATAACACTTTGTTAAAGATCCCCCATCACCGAGTAGACCGCTGATCTCACCTCTGGATGGAGCAACAGCCAAGGTGGCAGCTCCCACACTTCTGACCGGCCTAGCTGTGTGAGGGACAAAGTGAGGATGTAAGAGTTATACATTGCTCCTAATCAGAGACAGCAGATGATCAGAAGCAACACACCAAAAAGAAAAGAAAAAAGAGCTTAAACAACTTAAATAAAAGGATGGTTAAAGACACAAAGACATGGCTAATGACAATAACTAAAGTGTTTTGGTTTGGTTATTATGTATTGGAAACAAATACACTTTTTGGTCTCTGACAAAAATAAATGTTCCTAAAAACTCAGGTTTGAAGTAGAAACTTACAAATGGGGGCTCTGGTTGCTGCAACTGGAGCCCGCCTGCCTCCGATGATCGTCGCTGCTGTCTGAGGTTTGACTGTGTCGGGGTCCTTACGAATCTTCTTCTGCAAACACAAACACACACACATAAAGATATTAAAACAACAACAAAAGCATAAGGAAAGAGCTACCAATCAATTAGTCAGTTTCTTTGGACAGCAATCGTGCACGGATATTTATAACACAAAGAAGTGTTGACCAGGTGTTTATAAAAGGGCTCTGCAACAACATCAGTGCATGATGGTGGGAAACAATCAGACAGAGCATCAACATGAAGTACATATGTGAGAAGAATTAAAGCCTTTAAATGACATTATATGGTCTGTGTTTATGTGATTGCCTTACAGACAAACTGAGTCACTGCAAAGAATTCAAATGTTTAGAATTTCATAGATTTTTGGTTTTTAACCAGAGTTTATAAACTTGTTTTTTTCCACAGCTTGAAGTACAGTGAAAAACTCAACATATTTAACAGAATTTACTACTGATGTGTTATCAGTGTTTTTTTTGTACAAACCTGAGCAGGCCCCGTGTCCTGGCCAATCTCCGAGCCGCTGCCTGGAAAGACCCTCTTGCTGATTGGCAAGCGGGACATGATCTGTCGAGGTCAGATGGTAAATTGAGTTTACAGACCATGATCACAGAAACAAGACTCAGGCATAAATCATGTTTTTATCTCAGTTTATGGCCAGAATACAATATTCAAAGACTTAGAATAGAAAAAATACCATGCTTTAATTGACAAAATTGAAGATTTTAGTGAGTTTCTACCAGAGCCGTGGGAAGTGGCTTTAAGTTGGGGGTGCTGTAGTAAGAGGTGCAATTTTTTTTTCTTTTTGCATTTAGGTTACTTATGCAACTGATAGGCTATAGCGCACATACATTTTATTTTTATTTATCTGGTTTGAATACAAGCTTTCAAGAGAACTTTTCATTATAAATTCACAAATTGCAACACCATACCCCGTTGTACAGCAAAAAGCATGCAAGCCAAACCTGGTAAAACAGACCCAAAAGGCAGTAAAGCACATTGAACAGAAATTATCCAAATACTTTTAATTTTTAAGCAGGCACACACACAGGGCCCAGGCATCGGGTTATTTTAAAATGAATTATTATTTAAAATTGCTATAATTATTTCTCAAATCTTCCTCAGGCATTACATTTTCAGAAAAGAATACAATAAAAAAACTGATTTATTGTGTTAATTAATGTATTTGTTTCAACATATTTATGCATCCAGAAAAAAATGTGTGATGCCTTTTCCAACAGTGGGTGTTGCAGCACCCTCAGCACCCCTACTTCCCACAGCCATGGTTTCTAATGTTGTGCCTGTGTTATCCTACTTGGACAGCACAGCAGACTTACACCCTTGAAAAGTTACATTACCAAAGACAACTATGACATTGTTTTGAAAGCTAGGATTAAGGTACATAATTAAGCAAAGGCATTGATCATAAGGTATCAACTGTATTCATTAGTTGAGAAGCAGATGCAGCACAGATTTTAAGCTCCATGACTTTAATTTGCTGATTGTTTTAACAGGCATAAACTTGGATCCAAACATCCTTAATTTACAAACACTTTTAGGTGTGAAATAAATCCTGTAGCCTTAGTTATAAGCAAATCTCATCTGAATGAAACATTAACAGCCTTCTGCAGGGCGTGTTTTGCCCTGATGCCAAGTACCAGATCCCTTCTACTGTAGCATGAGCAGATAACTGTAAAAGTCTCCTTTATCAGAGTTAATCAGATGTAAATAAGTGGATCACACTTGAAGCAGGGGAGAGTATCGGCCATCACCATTTCATGTAACCTAAGCCTGTGCTCCACCCTGTTGTTGACCATAAACAACGAACAGCTACTTAAAGACATAAACACGTAGTTTTGTTTAACTTCTGATCTAATGTTTAACTAAATTATGAGCCGGTCGACACATTAAGGATTTATTCATGAAAGGTTACCTTAATATAGAAGTCTGTTTCCGGTCAAAGAAAGCTTCTGTCCACCGTCTCTCTCCAGCCGTTTGAATTTGAAACTGAAATGTTTTGGTGGGTACCTCACATAAGCTGCTGTGATTGGTCGAGACAGGTTAAACTCCGCCCCTTCTACTTCTTCTTCTGTCCTTTAATGGCGGTTGGCAAACAGCTTTTTGATGCATTACCGCCACCTTCTGGACTGGAGTGAAACACTGCCCCTTTTTGAAGTTAAGTTTGAACCTGAACCTGAACCTGAACCATTGTCCTCAGAGTCCTGCATGAGATAAGATAAGATAAGATATACTTTATTTGTCCCCCGTTGAGGGAAATTCTTTTGTTGCAGCAGCTTACAACACGGGACAGGGGAATACAACAAAGTACTAACATAGTTAAAAAATATAATAACAATAATAATAGCAATGGGGGCAAAATATGATATAATAAAATAAAATAAAATAAAATAAAATAAAATAAAATAAAATAAAATAAAATAAAGTAAAAATAAAATAAAATAAAATATGGCAACTATTACAGATATATACACACTATGTACACTTCTATCTTATAAATAGATAAGGTAAGTTATTGCACGATAAAAATTGCACCAGGTTATTTAAAAGCAAACATACACAGTATGTTGCACGGGCGGGATAAACGCTGTTAAATCCAATTTTTAAAAAGTATGCTGCAAATAAATGCACGCAATCAGTGTATGGCTAAGTCATAGAGCGAATTACATGTTGTGTAATTAAAGTTGAACAACTGCCTTTACTTTATTCACACATAACAAAAATGTTTCAATACAAATTAGGTGCTGTAATAAAGTATCACACCCTTTACCATTGTCCGTATGCAAACTGACCTTATAAAACTGATCTTATATTTTATAATGTAACTATATGAAAGAAGGCCTTGGTCAGTTCTGAAGCCAGAAACAAAAAGCAGATTGACAGCAAAATACTAAAATACAGAAGCCCTAAAAGGACATGATTTAATACATTATATTTTCTCTGTTTTCTCAAGATAATGAGTTCAAATTCACTTATTTTCTCAAAATTGCAACTTAGTTTGTTTGTTATCTCAAGAAAACAAGCTGTGTTTTCTTGGAAAACGAGAAAAATAATATATTTTTTTTAGCGGCCCGCGAGCCACATGCGGCCCGAAAGCAACCCTCGAGTGGCCCGAAAGCACTGACAAGTACTGCTCTTTTATTGTGTTTCTGCCCTTTTGGATGTGGCAATACGTTAATAAACATCCAGTGTGTTTGTTATCTTATCTATTTGTTTTTCTTTTAAATGGTTAACTTTGCTCACTGTCTGCTAAAAATGTCCGGCCCAGCTCATGTCCTCAGTCTGAAAGTCCTGCCCGACCAAATATTTAATTGAATAGCCCTGTTATAGGGCTATTCGTACTAATCATAAAAGGAGCAGATATATACATATGGTAACCAAGTAACTTCAGGTAATTTGAAAGGCCTGTTAACATTAAATTGTTTGTTTGTTTGTTTGTTTGTTTTTTTCCCAAACATTGTTAAGAACATTTTGCTTCAGTAAAGAATACATATTTATTGTGTCATGAGACATTTATCTTACAGGTTGAAGATCAAAACCACAAAAAACAGGCCTCGTTCTGTGGATAAAACGAGATAAATGATCCCATTATCACAAGAAAAATAAGTCCTGATCTAGAGATAACAAGCTTTTTTTTCTCCAGATTCAATTAGAGATTAAATTAACTCATTATCTCAAGAAGACAGAGAAAATAAATGTATTTAATCATGTCCTTTTAGGGCTTCTGTACTAAAATACTTTGCTTGAGATTATTTAATATGCGTCAACCACATTTTCAGGAACTTTCGGTTTGTGTCGATTTTGGCGCCCCTGGTGGACAAAACAGGAGCTTTGCAGATCTTGGCCTGAACATGAGTAGTCAAATGAATCACTGATTGTGCATTTCTGTCATGGAAAATTCAGAAAAGTAGCAGCAGTTTCAGATATGAAACTAAATAAATAGTGCTTTTTGTATCACAAGGCATCAGTATATATTTTTGTCTGTTTGTCTTTGAGATGTAAGCTGCTTAAATATTTGAGCGCAATGTCACAGCAAATGATCTGAAGGTTCTTTGTGTTTATAAGGTAGTAAATCACTTTTTTCTTTAGAGGTGGAACTCACTTTGTTTGGGAGAGACAACATCTCACTTTGGGCAGATTGATCAATTCTAAGCCCGGCCAAATTCTTACTTGTATCAATGGTTTTGAAGTTTGAGCGCTCAATAAAAGTAACTTGTAAACTTAACTCTGCAGGGATTTAAAATATCTAACTCAGAAAAAATCACAGTCATACATTCTTATCACTTCCATAAAACCAGCATGTTACTTTAAAAAAATCAGACAATGTTGTGATTTTTTATCATAGTCTGTTTTGGAACTTTATTCTCCTTTAGGGAAGAAACAGTCTGTTCAGATGAGAAAGAGGTGTAACTGTGCGTACAGTATGCAAGAGTGTAGCATCAGAGGGCAGATGATGAATGTATTATTATCAGGAGCATCAGTAATAACATTAACGAGAGTATTGAGAATGGGTTATTTTTCATAAAAAGACACAATGAAATACAAGGAGGAGTATACATGAAGACTATGAGCCAGTAGAACAGGCTGCTTCAACATTTTCAATGGGTAGAGATAGCTTATGCACAAAGCATGGCTGCTGTGTCCCAGGTCATCCCACATCACAGTTTTGATATCAAACCATTGAGATATGCTTCATTTGAAGCAGTTTGTGCTGGTTTTCAAGTTGGTGTAGATCTCTTCTGCACTGTCTAATGAGCCAAATAGGATATAAAACTATGGATCCATTCGCTTATCATTAAATTAAAGTCATTGGCACGTCACTTCATATTATTATCTTTAACATTTGCCGACAAATGTATCAACCAACCACTGCATATATTTATTTTGTTAAAGGATTAGATTGTTTTTCATTTAAACATCTGGAAAATTCCAGTTAGAAATTTATCAAATCATATTTTAGAGTTTTTTTGTGACTTCATGATTGGATTTGATCCATATATGATCCACCCTCATATAAACCGCAGGCCGCCGTAATCAAACAAACAAAATAAGTGTTTTGCCAGACTTTGTGATATCAACAAAAACCAAATCTCTGATTCACTCCCTTCTTTGAGAATACACAGAGTAACCAAACCATTGCAGGTTACATCATAATCCAAATGCATGTGAAGAGATTATCTCTACACTCTTTTTCATTGTCCATTTGTGCAGGGCAGCTGACACTGAGCAGCATCTACAGTCTTTGTGTTTCTGTTAGTGACTCCCAACAAAACAAAGTTAATTTGGCCGAATCTCTTCAGGTCTTATCATAATCAGAATAAATATCACAGAGTGCAACATGTGTTTGGTTTGAAGAGCAGGACGTGATGCACATGGCGTCATACATCACAGAGAGAAAACAAACCCCTCTGAAGACGGTCTGAGACTAAACGTCTCTAAAGGTGACCTGAGACACAGCCCGTGATTTGATACACGTTAAATTGAGTTCCTTTAAGTTTCCATATATGCTTTACATGAGACAACTTCCCTTTTAAGGATGAAAAAGTATTTTCTATCTATTTTATGTACAGCATACTGCAATACAATAATGCCTCAGATTGATAATAATGTGGATAACATTTGCAATACAGTAATAATGAAAGTAGTAATAATATGTATGAAAAGTTCTTTTAAAAAAAGATTGATAACAGTACCTGTCAGCCATTTTTATCACACAATCATTATTCCCCCAACAAACCGCCCTGAAAACGACGAGCCGGGCTCTGTTCTTATTGGAGGAGAGTAAACGATCTTTCTTTGAGTTAAAACACAAAAAAAAGTGAAAAAAAAAAATCACTCTGTTTGGCCTTTTTTCTCTCTGTTCCCTTCACATTCATGCGTTCACTTTGCGCTCTCTCTGAGTTTGTTCACACGTTCCTCTGTTGGTAGAAAAATACATACATATGATATATAAAAAAAAGTACAATGATGACAAACATAGGCGTGAAGAACAAGCTTCATCAAGTGCTTTCTTTAAACCCCTCCCACCCCACCTTCCCCTTTTTTCTCCTGTTTCCACCTCGCTCTCTGCAGATCCCCTCACGTCTAGTGCATTCTTTTCTTTGCGCTCCAATAAAGAATCAGCTCCTCCGTTCCCCACTGTCTGAGGGTAAGTGGGTGTCAATGAGGACATCATGATTTGTGTAATGCACACTTAAAGATTCAGGTCCAGGTTGTAGCCTAATCCCAAAATACATTGCATCCTCCTCTTCCTGCTGAGCGTCTCCTTTTTCTGTCTTTTCTCAGGCTCTAACTTCGCCTTTCTCCTCGGCACGTTGACGGTGTCATTCAGAAGCTGTTCACGTGTGTTTGCTCAGTCACTCCTCATATCTTGAAGCAATACTTCGTCCTGTCCTTCCCCCAGTTGCTTTTACGTAACTCCTCAGTCTTTATCATTGATTCCTCGTCATGTTCTCTCCCCCTTGTTTTGGCTTGAACTAAAGAGAATGTTCAGATTAATGTGATCTGAATATCTTCAAAATGACACCATTCTCCAGATAATTTACGAGCGGAGAATAGTGTAATTTCTTTGAACTTTACAGATATTTTACACCTTCATCCTCCAGTGATTCCCATTAACAAACAATGCAATAAAAAGAGACATATGTGAGACTCTTGATGTCCAGAGAGGAACTGCTGGTCAGACTACAGGTTTTCTTGAGAAATTCAGGTATGAATATAACGTCACTCATGATTATATAAAAGCTAAAACTGATCCCAGATTAGGTTTTTGAAGGTTTTGGCTTCATGCTGAAGAATTAGCTACTCACATCAGTGATCAAGACCAGAAATGTACTGAGAGATACTTGGCACATGTGGGCTCAGGAATCAAGAAGTAGGCTGTAAAATATCTGCTTTGAAACGAGTCATTTAGAGTTACACTCAGCATTAAAGCTCCTGAAAAGTGAAGAAAAAAAACCTGCTGCTGGGTGAGTTTCAGTTTTCCTCGTGTGGAGGTATTTAAAAAAGAGGTTTGGATAACTTTTCTCTCTTCAGGTGACCAGAATAATGAGTGCACTTGAATGACTCGTTCATATGGAGCTTTTTTACACTTCGGACATGGTTAGTACTCCCTCAAACAGAGTAGGGAAACGCAGCCTATGAGTTCATGTGCTCCACCTGTATGGCTGATGTGGAGACAGTGAGGCAGAGGTCTTTGTGGGTCACTGGCAGCTCCCCCACCGTGACTGGTTTGTACTGGATCTCGCTGGCAGCCACTGTCTTGTACTGGTGGAGGTCAAACGGACACTGAACCAAAGCTTCTGTGGGCTGCTGTGGGGGCTGGTAGCTGCCTGGGAGTCCGGGGTTAGGGTTCTGGTTGTTGTTGGGGTTGTTCTGATTTTGGAGCTGACCCGCTCTTCCCCCGGCACCGCCTCCTCTCCCTCGGCCGCGGCCTCTGCCTCTGCCCGGCGTGAGGCCCTGCGCCTGCTGAGCGGCGACTGTTGCTGCCACCGTTAGCGGGTCAGGGTTGTGCTTCCTCATGTGTTTCATTAGATACGTCTCCTGGGAGTCAGAGAGAGAAAGAGAGAGGGAGAGAGAGAGAGAGGGAGAGAGAGAGAGAGAGAGAGAGAGGAGAGAGAGAGAGGAGAGAGAGGAGAGAGAGAGGAGAGAGAGAGAGAGAGAGAGAGAGAGAGAGAGGAGAGAGAGAGGAGAGAGAGAGAGAGAGAGAGATGTGAGTTATCTGGATGATGAAAAAAAGGTTGTGTAGAATGTATCTGTCAGTGTCTGATAGCAGATTGGTTCCCTCTCTAACGTTGACATCTTTATTTTATTAAATTGAAATAATGGAGAGAAAATGTAAATGTTGTGTTTGTTTTCTTCTGCAGCGGTACATAGAAAAGTCCTTTTTGTCTTTAAATTAAAACATGCTTTAATAATATTAATATAATATGTAATATTAAGAGTCAGTGCACAGTGTAAACATATGACTGGTGCTTGATTGACACGTTAGAGGGCCTACCGAGGTGTAGGATCTGTTACAGAGGCCGCAGGAGAACAGCTTGGCATGTTTGACGGTGTGTGTGGACAGGTGCACCTCCAGGCTGGCAGCATCCGTGTATCCACGGTTACAGTTGTGGCACTTGAACGGCTTGTCTTTGTTGTGCTGCCGACGGTGAGACTGTGGGGAGGAGAGGATTTGGATGAAGGACGTTTTGCAAAAATACAGCGCTTCAAATCTGATGATGAGTATAATATGTCAGAGGAGCCACAAAACAAAAATAAGACAAAATAAATCAACTTTTTTAACATGACTTGAATAACACGTTAAGTCATGCTTATGTTTTAGCCAACGGACATTGGTAGGAAGTCAAAGTCTTAATGTATGAAATGACACTGATTCGTTAACAAGTATAAAACCTGTGCATGTATTCACCTGCAGGTTGGACAGCTGAGTGAAAGCTTTTTCACAGCCGGGATGGTTACACTTGTACGGTCGGTCACCTGTGTGAATCCTGAAAAACACAACAGTGGATGAAGAGGATTAGTCCAAAGTCAAGTCACCCATTTCTCCTTGAACTACTGTTTCAAAGTGACCAGGTCAGGTTTTTGGAGCTGGAAGTAACAGTACTTTGACGATAGAAAAGATGTGGTTTCTGGGCCTCCTTGACAGATCAGGTTGGCAGCAAACTCCTAAAGTCTAACCATTGTACCAAGTTGATGATCTGCTGAAGGAGACTTGAAGCTAACTATCAAGACATTAGACTTCCGGCGCTGGAGAGGTCAGCATCCGATCGCAGCAGCTCTGAACCCCTTTACCTTTTTACTTTATTTAAACTTTATTTTTTGCCCTTTTTTAATGATAAAAAAGTTGTGTTTGTGTTTTGTTAAACATTTGTAACATTTGTATACATCTTCAATTTTTATTCTATCCTTATTTATCTTAACTTATTGAAACTTATTGTCGATTGTACTTATGTCTGGGTTGCTGCAACAACCGAACACAATCATAATGCCAGAACTCACCGCACACCTGCTCCCAATCATGCACAGAGACCCAGCCATTACAACCCACCCAACCCAGCCCAGCCCAGCCCAGCCCACCCCAGCCCAGCCCAGCCCAGTACCGTGTGTGCTGCTGTAGGTGACTGAGCTGCCTGAATGTTTTCTGGCAGTAGGAGCAGGCGTAGGGCTTGGCCCCGGTGTGGATGCGGATGTGCTGGGACAGGTAGCTGGAGTTGGCAAACGACTTGGAGCAGTGGGGACACTTGTGGGGCTTGGCCTCAGTGTGGTTTCTAACACGGGACACGGGATCAGAGGGGTGAGGAGGTGGAGAGAGAGAGAGAGAGAAACAGAGAGAGAAACAGCGAGAGATTTTTAAGCTACAGCATGACCAAACTTCAAGATGAACTGAAGACCAAATCATGCGTCAGAGTTAAGAAGATCTACAATCAATAGCGTTGATCATAGATCATTCGTGTGCTCTTTGTGCTGTGTCTGAGTTGTGAAAACACAGAACAAAAACATACAGCAAGCACAGTCACGCTTTTCTCTCTTTCTCTCTCTTGCAGTCTCTCCCTCTTGGTGTGCCCTGCTTTGAGTGGACTGAGTGTGTCTATGGCTGCCTGGCTCTGCTGCAGTCAGATTGTAATGTAAATTTAAGACGAGCTGCAGGCCAGCAGAGCGCATCTTCCTGTTTAAAATTAATGCCCTGAAGCAAGCAAAGAAAACCAAGTGCATGGCAAAAAGGGGAAATGAGAACATAAATAAGGTGAATGACAGAGTGAAACATAAAGTTCATGATGGCATGAAAAGGGGACAGGTGCTTTCATCACTTAGTAATAAAAGCACAAGTTAAACTATTATCTATGTCTGACCAGCGGCTCCGCTGTTTTAGTGATATGATAATGAGGGTTTATAAAGCATGCAGGAAGACTGAGTGCAGTAACAGAAGGTCAAAGAGCAGAGGGGGGAATGTATGAAGTGAGTACATTATTCTACAAACACCATCTTTTTAAAAACATAATCAGAGCTGCTGCCTCCAAAATGCAGATTTGACTTTAATTACATTTCTTCTGCTGTTTTTTTTTTTCATCTGAAAACGAGGCGCATGACAAGTGGCTTCTATGACAGGTGGTGCGAACCGAAGAGGGTGTTTTGGAGGAGCTGTGTGAAAGTTGAGGTGAAGCCAAAGACAACAGAAAAACGTAGATACATGCAGGACCATGCTGAGCTTGTGATGGTAACAGGAGGAGAGGGTTAGCACCGGTCACCTTCTAAATGAAGGTATCAAACACTGTGGCATGCATCTATCCAGACATTCATATGTTTTGTGACAACTTCTGAAAGATTAAAGCAAGTGTCAAATTAAAGAAGTGTGCTTTGCTCATGAGGAACTAATATGTATTGATTAAAAACATTGTTCTTAAAACCACCAAAGAAAAACTCAGGATTTCATTCTAATGAAGTGTTTCACCTTCGAAGGTCATGATAAACTCTGCAGAAAGAGCTTTCCTCTTTTAACAATCTCCAAATAACTTCTTACCCCTCCCATCTAAACACAAGCCCACACACATGCTTTCCCAACAGAGACCCCATGAATGAGCAAGCTCACACACACACACACACACATACACACACACACACATCCACAGGGTAAGTCACAGAGCACTCAGCGCTGTACCGTGTGTGCTGCTGTAGGTGACTGAGCTGCCTGAATGTTTTCTGGCAGTAGGTGCAGGAGTAGGGCTTGGCCCCGCTGTGGATGCGGATGTGCTGGGAAAGGTAGCTGGAGTTGGCAAACGACTTGGAGCAGTGAGGGCACTTGTGGGGCTTGGCCTCGGTGTGGGACTTGGCATGGATCTGCATGTCGGACTTGCTGAAGAACGTCACTGCACACATTCGACACCTTGGGAAGAGACGAGGGAGAGAGAGAGAGAGAGAGAGAGGAAATTGTTATGACCCAGAAAGCAGGCAAGCGGATTTAAATGATGTACATATAAAATAATCAAACATGTTCTGTTCTGATCACCTGTAGGATTTGGGACCTTCTTTGCTGGGATGATCGTCCTCATCATTGGATAGATCATAAGGATCAGCAGAGTGATGCTGTGACACAAAAACATCTTTATATTTTAGTTATAAAAAAGGCTTGTGTGCTGAAAGTTGATATTCAGTTAAATTAATATTTTAATCAAAGAAAAAAAAAGGAATATAAGAGCTCCTCACCTGACCACCAGCTGCGAGGTGAGCCAATATTAACGCATCACTTCCTGGAGGAAGGACCCCACCCACTCCTGCCATTCTTCCCATCATCTGTTTGTTCTTCCTGCCCCGCTTTGATGGCGTCGGCATGACAACTGCAGGTGGGATATTAATGTCATCCTTCTTGTCTAAAAGAGGAGAATAAAAATCACAAGACAGAGAAAAAAAAGGGCGAGTCAGAAGGTGTGGTTAGAGGACAGCATCTAATAATCACCTATCACATGATAGTCCTGATAGTGGGGGATATCTGTGGGTCAAGCCTTGATTTACTTTCATCCAAATATATCTAGAGAAATATATTACATCAAACTGAACTCTTGGGGCGCTGGTGTCCTAGCGGTCTAAGCGCTCCACATACAGAGGCTACAGCCCTCATCGCAGGGGTCGCCAGTTTGATTCCTGGCCGGTCGACTATTTCATGCATGTTTTCCCCCGCTCTCTACTCCCCACATTTCCTGTATCTCTTCAGCTGTCCTATCAAATAAAGGCAAAAAGGCCAAAAATATAACTTAAAAAAAAAAAAACAGAGTCCTGTCCCGCCTGCCTTTCATCCACAGCTGTCTCACAGCTGTCTGTCAAACAGTGATCATATATTCCTATGATGAGCACATGTCTCTCTTCAGCTGTCCTGTCAATAAAGGCCCAAAAAAAGTCCCAAAATATAATTAAAAAAAAGAAAGAAAAATAAATGATCATTACACTTTGCTTTAACACAGGGGTGTCCAAACTTTTTCAAAGAGGGCCACATATGATGTTGTCAGAATAACTCAGGGCCATTGGCTCCTACTGAGACTTAGGAATCATAAGTTTTCTATCAAATCTCTATTTAATAACAATTATTTAAAAAAATTTCTCAATAAAACAGTAACTAAGAAGTCCTCAGTGTTCCATAAGCCACGTAAACATTAGCAAACTTTATCTTCTTCTGGAGGAAAATGTTTTTCATTGGGGTCGGGCAATGTGGGAAAAATATTGTCTCATTATTTTCCTATGGCAGGATCACGATCTGGATTTCACCACACTTCTTTTTCATGTTGTTTTTAAGACTTATCTGACCAGCAGACAACATTTTAAGAACAAAATAATTATTTTCCTGCATTCCAAACTACTTTTATGCACCAAATTTAGCCTTTTCTGCACAATTTCCTAATTTTGATCTTGTCTTGTGTCCTCTGTTGTGTCTTCTGAACTTTTAGTGTTCATCAAGAACATTTCCACATCATGATAAAAACATTAATTTGAAAACCTGTCAGCTTTAAGATTTCCTGTGTTTCTTCTTTATTGCCGTCTTGCAGAATTCCCAGTGCTTTGGCTTTAGACAGGTAGTCCATATGAAGCTTTTTGAGACGTTTCTGGATTGACTTTAATTTTTGTTTGTGCACTTGAAAGAAACTGCAAATGTACAGATGATTCAGAATGTGATTAATTTCTGTGCTATAAATAACACATTTTAAGATGGAAGCTTGGGGGCATAAATAAATGGACCTTGGGCCGCAATTGGCCCCCGGGCCGTACTTTGGACACGCCTGCTTTAACAGTTTGAATGTAGTGATCTGCAGTTCACAGATGTTTAAAAGTGTTGAAAAGACTTGAAGTATCCGTGTTTTACCTGTATTCGAGGGGTGCAGTGCAGACACAATCATGGTGGTGGCAGTGTGGGGTCCCGTTACAAACG
Source organism: Notolabrus celidotus (assembly GCF_009762535.1). Classification (NCBI taxonomy): domain Eukaryota; kingdom Metazoa; phylum Chordata; class Actinopteri; order Labriformes; family Labridae; genus Notolabrus; species Notolabrus celidotus. Next base: position 28,791,776 of record NC_048287.1, on the reverse strand, counting down.
ACTGTGTGGAGGCAGTGGGCAGCAGCGTGCCTTGAGGGGTGGTGATTACTAACCCCGCTGAGAGACAAACACAAACTTTCATCTCAGTGTCCATTCCATCAAAACAAAACATTTCAAACAAATTCTTCAGGCTAACATTCCTGGTGAGATTAATTTAAAACTTGTCCACTGACTAAATGACCTGCCAATAACTAAAGCCACAACAACACATGTGTAAAGATCAAGACCACATCACTAACACTACTAATGGATTCATACTTTTTACACCTTCTTGCAGTGGGCTGCTGAAAGACTACACTACAACAGATAACAAGAAAAAGGGATGAAACTTCTCATTTCTTAATTGACCAATCCACTGATGGATGAACTTTTAGAATTTTTGGGTCAATAAATTAAAAAAATGTGACAAATTCTCATATCATCCTGTCCAAAGCAGTTCTGTTAAAGGTGACATATTACGCTCTTTTTCATCAAAATGTCCCCAAAACATGTCTTTAAAGTTTATGCTCAAAAAAACACTTTGAAATCAGATTTTGGCATGTCTGAAAAACCCTCTTCTTCAGCCCTGCTCAGAACAGGCTGTTTTCTCTCAGACCACGCCCCCTCAGGGAGTGGGTGTGGCCTCTGCTGTCCAGCACGTTGATCTAATGTTTACATGTTGGCTGAATATACACGGCTGCTCACAGACCCGCGTTACTTCAACCCTCTGAATCTGATCCAGAATCTGATCCTGACGGAGAGGCGCCTGCAGCAGGACCTTTCTGAACCATTGGTCACAGATTTAGTGTTTCTTGTTGTTTTATTTGTCAGTATGTCGACGTGTGTCTTGGTCGCTACGAACATGTAGCTATGTGACTATGCTAACTAGCGCTAGCACTTTTCCATGAAAAATAAAAATCATCCACTAGATCTTCAAATCTGCAGACGTGGGGAGTAAAACCAACCTTTGTGTTTATTAAGACAGCCTACAACTAGCATGCCTCCCTCCTAAGCTCCTTGTTAGCACACATGTGTGCAGGGAATGAAAAACGGAGGAGGGGTTGAGTTGTATTTCATACAGTCTATGGGCTGAACAAGCTCCGAGCTCTGACTTCCTGTTACAGACCGGATGTCGTTGTGACGTATGAAAAACACTGAAAACTGAAACGACTCGTTTCAGCACACATTTACAGAAAGGTGGAGAAATCAGAACAGGGGCAGAATGGATTTGTTTCATTTTCGGGGGGTTTGTAGACAGGGACACATATTTCAGGGAGAGAACCATTAAAAAGTTGATTTTGCATGATATGTCACCTTTAAATTATCATTTTTTGATGAATCAGCAACAAAACCCTAAAATAGTTCAGTAAGAGGCATATATGACAAAAAAACAGCAGATTCTTACATTTTCCATTAAAGTTGTCTAAATGTTTGCTGAAAAATGACTGAAATTATTAATGGATAGTCAAAATGTTTACTAAAATATTTTCTTTTGACCGTCTAATCAGTGAATCTCAGGTGACAGCAGCTCATGGAAGCTTTAGTTCAACAAAGATTGATTATTTCAAGTTGTCTGTCCATCTTAAAGTTGCAAATAAACAATAAGACCGGGCAGAACTGACAAAAGACGTGAAGAGCGTCGTGAAGTGGAAGATAAAGAAATGACAGTCCACTCACCCGCAGTCATGATCCCCGTGGAGGGAACAGGCACAACGGTGATGTTCTGCGAGGTGTGCGTCTGGTGCAGTTGTCCCCCGACTACACTTAGTGTGCCGCCGTTGTTCCCAACTCCTCCTCCACCTCCTTCCTGTTTGGGGACCAGCCGCAGCCCGGTCCCTCCATCCACCGAGCCGGGGATGGCGAGCACGGCCGTCGGGTAGTGGGGGGAGGAGGTGGAAGACGCCGAGGAGTGAGGAAAGGAGGGCACATTGGCCTTCTCTTGACCCAGCTGCTCCTTCGCCTTGTTCAGGAACATGGCGTTCTCGATCTAGACGGGGACGAGTGGAGGGATGGGATGGTGGCAGGAGGGAGGAAAAGAGGAAGGGTGATGAAATTAGGGTGAGGTTGGAATATTGGGAGATTTACAAGGACAGCGGGGGTGAGGAAGATGATTGGTTTTATGATCAATGAGGAAGACGGTAGGCAGGTGAATGAGGGAGAAGGGAAGGTGTTGTAAATTGGAATGCAAAGGAGGAGAATTAGGGAAGAGATTGGTAGAAAGGGAGTGATTTGAGTTGACGGAGGGTTAGATCCATGTGGGGAGAAAAAGAAGATGATGGGAGAGAACGAAGGCATGGTGAGATGCAAGAAGTAAACACAAAAGTAAGAGAGTGGGGTTGAAGAGATGAGAGAGGAGAGGGACAGGAGTGATCACGTGATCAAGTCAACCCTTCCTGTTTCAGAAAATGTAGTTTTCAAACAGTCAACGTAAACATGTTAAAGGTGAAATGGTGTTAGGATTAAAATATCTCCATAAATAATAAAACAATCATTCCTGCTGGTTATCTTTTGCACATACTTCCAATAAACCAAGTGTATTTCAAGACAATTCCAACAATAAGGGTGTCTCTACCTGTCCTTGTACAGTGGGGACGGGAGACCAAAAGTACGACGAGTTGAAATGGGAGTCGTCCATTATTTCTGTAATTAAAAAGCAACACACTTAGTAAACACCCGTCCTCCTCCTCCTCGTCACTGTGCTCGTCTTTCACATGAAACAAGACCATGCACGGCTGCATTTCAATCATCTAAGTTTGTTTCCTTTCCATGCATCCTCTCCTCCATCGGCTGACACACCGAACACGTCACGTTAAAGATCAGCGCTAAGTACTCAAAGTGACAAGGATCATTTCGTTGTGTTTACTTATGCAGTGCCAGTTTGCTGATTTGTGGGATCCCATTCCAAAAGTGTGACATGTTTGTTATCAGTGTGAGTGGCTTCAGGGAAATACTTGCAGGGTTGTTTAATTATATTTAATGAGATTTACAGTGGAGAGGATGTGAAAGGAATCACTTAAAGATGTTCAATCCTTCGAGGGATGGAAATAAATCTACAGGACGACAGAAGAGACAAGAGTTAAGAAAACACTCATCTTTGAGGCTTTTGATTATGTCCCTAACCTCCCCCCTACAAGGTGCTGCTTTTAAACATTACACCCTCTTGTAGTCTAGTGTCAAAGTTTGTGATCTCTGTGAAAAGTGATGGAACAACAATAACATAAAGGCGTCTGTTTATTATTATTATCAAACCTCTAATCTTCTGTTTCCTGATCCTCTCACACTAACACATTTTCAGTTGCACAAAAAAGGAAGTTTCATACTTCCATTTTTCTATTTCTGCATGAATCTGCGCTTTGTTTTCCACAGACTTCTACTTTTTTTGACCAGTTATTAAAAAAAGTCTGCCTTCATTGTGCTAAGATCATGAACGCCATGCATAAACACATCGCTGATTTACGATAAAAGCATGCATTTTACTGCACTTAGCATGCGTTTGTGTGTAAAGCTCTTTAAGAAAGCAGAGGCCCATGAAAAATAAACGTCAACACAACACAATAATGAAGTACATTAACTCCAAAGGTGAGATCACAATATGCAAAACATCTGCAGAGGGTAAAAGGGCTGCAAGATTTGTCTCAATGTGAGCATTTGCAATGAACACATCAGGAAAGTCTAAATCTGAATTTATCACAATTAATGAGAAACATATAAGTAAACAACAACAATGTTCTGTCACTCAGCATGGTTAACTTTGAACTTTTACACCTTCTTAATGTAGCCAGATGGTGTTAAAGCTTGCTATCAGCTGCACTGAGGCTGACTGGTGCTCATCTAGAGGTGACATTAAATGTTCTTGGGATTTATTTTGGATTCAGGAGGGATTTGTTGGAATCACAGGTTTCATGTAGCAGGTGGCAATCATAAAAACTGTGAGTTATAACTTCAATGTGATGTTTCTGAGCTGAACAAGCAATACAACCTCCAATTTTAAGACTTGAGCCCAGATTTTCTATTTATTCACGTGATTTTATACTTTTTATTGATTAACTGTTCTCTGATATGCTTTTTAAATGGAACCTTTAGCACTTTTATCATTTCATCATGTCTATTAATTTGACCTTTTTAAATGTTAGATTACTTTTAGGATATTTTTGTTTGTTTTGCAGATTAAGAAGTTTGTTCTGTCTGACCTCTACGGTGGCCCTGAAGTGCAAATCACAACGGCAAATCAGGAAACACAACTGCATTGTGACCTGGAAGGAAAAGTTTTTGCCATTGTGTTTTCTGAATTGTTGTTGTGTTTTTTCAATTCTGTTGTGTTTTCTGAATTGTTGTTGTGTGTTTTCAATTCTGTTGTGTTTTCTGAGTTGCCGTTGTGTTTTCTAAATTGCAGTTGTGTTTTCTGAATTGCCGTTGTGTTTTCTGAATTGCCGTTGTGTTTTCTAAATTGCCGTAGTGTTTTCTGAATTGCTGTAGTGTTTTCTGAATTGTCGTAGTGTTTTCTAAATTGCTGTAGTGTTTTCTGATTTGCTGTAGTGTTTTCTAAATTGCTGTAGTGTTTTCTGAATTGCTGTAGTGTTTTCTAAATTGCTGTAGTGTTTTCTGAATTGTCGTAGTGTTTTCTAAATTGCTGTAGTGTTTTCTAAATTGCTGTAGTGTTTTCTGAATTGTCGTAGTGTTTTCTAAATTGCTGTAGTGTTTTCTAAATTGCTGTAGTGTTTTCTGAATTGCTGTAGTGTTTTCTGATTTGCCGTTGTTTTCTGATTTGCTGTAGTGTTTTCTAAATTGCCGTAGTGTTTTCTGAATTGCCGTTGTTTTCTGATTTGCTGTAGTGTTTTCTAAATTGCCGTAGTGTTTTCTAATATTCCGTGGTGTTTTCTAATTTGCCGTTGTGTTTTCTGAATTGCCGTTGTGTTTTCTGATTTGCTGTTGTGTTTTCTAAATTGCAGTTGTGTTTTCTGATTTGCTGTAGTGTTTTCTAATATTCCGTGGTGTTTTCTAATTTGCCGTTGTGTTTTCTGAATTGCCGTTGTGTTTTCTGATTTGCTGTTGTGTTTTCTAAATTGCAGTTGTGTTTTCTGATTTGCTGTAGTGTTTTCTAATATTCCGTAGTTTTTTCCTAATTTGCCGTTGTGTTTTCTAAATTGCCGTTGTGTTTTCTAAATTGCCGTTGTGTTTTCTAAATTGCCGTTGTGTTTTCTAAATTGCTGTTGTGTTTCCTGAATTGCCGTTGTTTTCTGATTTGCTGTAGTGTTTCTCATATTCCGAAGTTTTTTTCTAATTTGCCGTTGTGTTTTCTAATTTGCCGTAGTGTTTTCTCATATTCTGAGTGTTTTCTAATTTGCCGTTGTGTTTTCTCATATTCCGTAGTGTTTTCTGATTTGGAGTTCTGATTTGCGCTTCAGGGCCACCGTAGACATCTGTCTTCTAACTCTGTATTGACCTAACATCTCACTGGCTGCAAAACAAGTTTACCTATGGGTACAAATAAAGTAACCTGAACCTGAACTCTTTGATTTTGTTTATACCACTATCACAACATCAAACAGTGTTATCTGACATCACATATATATATATTCTCATATCTTGCAGGCCTTATTGTGTAATTCAAGGCATGTTTTACGTTGTTTTTCATGAGCCCCCCCTCTCCCCTCTGCAGATGCACAATCCATACATAATTCAAATGACAACTTTAAAGAAGAAATCATTAATTTCTCACATGCTGTTGCTGTCTGAAAACTTGTAGGATGTTAAAAAGTGCAAAAACAAAGTCAACGTTTCAGAGCCCCGAGAGCCATTTTTGACAAGCTGCCTCCAACACTGTGGCTCTGCTAACAGCAAACTCCCAGCAGCAGCAGCAGGGATTGATAACACCTTTAAAATGCTAATGTTGAAGATAACATTTAAAGCAGGAAGTCCTTTCGAAGCACTGCATGTGTCACATCGCACCTGAACAGCTGTCAATAGCTTTACGAGCTGTCGGGGTTGTAAACAAACATGGCTAGTTAGCTTGTTAGAGGGGAGACGAGGGGAGCCAGCTCACTAGCCTCCATTAATTTCTCCTTTTGTTCGCTGGCTCGCTTTAAGCTACAAGGAGGCCTCTGTGTTCATCTGCTTAACTAGCATGTCGCTCTGTAAACACAAACAGCCTCTCTGCCTCCATTCCTCTCTCCCTGCTCATCTCTCCGTGAGAAAATAAAAAAACAGAAAAAAACTCCAATAAAAAAAAAAAAAAAAAAAAACGAAGGCAGAAAAAAAAAACGTCGACGCCGCTGCCTCTGCACGAGACGCAGCTTCATGCAGACTTCCGGCGGTTGTGGCGACAGTTGCTCCCAGACAAACTGAAAATATCAGATCGGTAACGACCAACAACAACTACCGTGTTCATTACCGGGCAAATCGACTCCCCGGCAACCCCCCCGGAGCCTCCTCGGGTCGGGACAGTTGGGAAACTTTGTCCAAATCCGCCCCTCAAACCCCTCAGATGTTCCTTTTTTCTGCCTTTTTTTCTTTTTTTCCCCTCCAGCTCTCTTTCAGCAGAGTCAAACTACACCACTACACCAGAGCATTTCCGGTCCATTTTTCAAAATAAAACCACATTTTAGTTAAAGATAAGATAAGATAAGATGTACTTTATTTGTCCACCGTTGGGGGAAATTCTTTTGTTACAGCAGCTTACAACACGGGACAGGGGAACATATGGAAGCCCGTTTCCGCCAGTTTAAAAAAAAAAATTGAAAATTAAAAAGATTTTTTTTAATTTTTTTTTTAGGAAAAGTTTAAAAAAAAAAAAATAAAAAAAATAAATGAAGTCATAATAATGAGATACTAAGTCATAATTATGAGATAGGCCTTCATAGACTTTCAGTTGCAAAAGTTTGGCAAGCAACACAGCTACAGTTGGATGCACCAAATATGTTGGATGGCCAGAATAATTACAGACAGAGAAACTGTGTGTCAATTGATGCGACTGATCGATGGGTGCGGGGTAGAACTGTTTGCGCCCAACAGTTTGAGACAGCGTGTGTACGTCAGTCGTGGGCCAAATTATGTATGGCATATAGAGATGGCTATGACAAATTAAAGCCCTATGGAATATGCATCAGTGGTTGCATTGATGGTTTTTCAATAAAAATGATATGGCTAGAAGCATTGCAGGTTATTTTATTGATGCTGTAACTTAAAAAACAATGGATGCCCTCAAAAAGGTTATTTCACGATTTGTGAATCCACATCTAAAGTAGTCTTCAATGATGATATCCATTAAGGTCTGCAAAGCTTTGTCTCAGCCCCTTCAAACTGTAGCTGCGGCGCAAATAAAAAAGATTACTAAAAGAAAGAACACTAAAAAGATTAAACCAGTGAAAGAATCTTAGAGACTATACTAAAAGTAGACAAAAATATTAAAATGCTGAGAGGAAACCTGTAAAACTCATGAAATGATAAAATCAAATTAATAACTAAATAAAAAAAATGTAATAATCCACTACACACACTACATCAAAAAAAAAAAAAGAATAAATAACTGAATATATATTTACATGTGTCTATAATAATTTAAATTGGACAGTATAGAGACCAGGGCATCAGCAAGAGGAGACTGTTCAGCTAAACGTAGGAAGACTGCATTTGGACAGTCTGCATTTTCAGTCAGAGCAGCAGGAAAATGGAACTCAATCCCGACCCACCTTAGAGACTGTACAAGCCTCAGTGTTTTTAAAAGTAAACTGAAATTGTGGCTCAAGGAAAAACAATCATGTGATCATCTGAATGCATCAAACTAGAGACAATGAAATGTAATTTTAAATGTGTCGTTATAAGTGATGGACTGTGTTGAGTAGCCTATGTATTGTTTTAAATGCTAGTATGTTTTTTTTTTTTAATCGTTTTTATTGTACATTTGTGAACATCTTCCTGCCCAGGGACCACAGATTAAAATTAGCTTATAGCTAACTCTGGCTTGACAGTTTTTGTTTTGCATGGCCCCTGTCAAATAAACTAATAAATAAAAATAAATAAATAAATAAATAAATATACTTTAAAAAGTGACTACAATTTGAACTAGATAATAAATAAATAAAAATGGAATAAGACTCAGTTAAAAGCGAGACTAAAAAGGTAGGTCTTGAGTTAAAAAAAAGTGTATTGTTCATGAAACAACTGAATTAAAATTAAGTTAAACTAAAGTTAAGAGTAATGGATACGAATGATGTTGTCTTTAGTCTAAACGCTGCTCTTTGGGTTCAATGTATGGGTCCCTAAGCCCTGTGCCTGTATCATCTTAATTTTTAAGTCAAGAATTATCTTACTTCCTGTTTTGGATTGGTTATTTACACTTAACTTGACACAGCTGCTGAGGTCCCCACAGTGTCTTCCGGTGGTTTTGTTATCACTGCCAGTGTCAGGAAGAGTGCACCAGCTTTTCTATAAATCAAACATTTATCATGGCCTCAGCAGCAGTGTGATAAAAGTTTGAATTGAGAAAGGTGATAGTTTGAATCCCTGAAAATAAATAAATACATAATGATCCTACTTTGTTGCTCAGAGCAAAATGTGGAGAAAACAATTTATTAGAGCCCCAACATACATGTGAAATAAGTTATTCATGAAAAGTTATGCAGTAAGAATAATACAAAAAAACAAAACATTTTCAACATGGAAGATAAAGTTTGGAACAAAAATAAAAAGCCAAAGAAATGCACAAATCACGTGTCAACAGAAATAATATACAAGCAAGGCATGAATTGTATCATACATCTGTAGAATTCTATTTAAAGAGGACATAAGTGGTTTTCTGTCAGCACTTTAATGACAAATTTATAGTCTACAGCAGATCAACAAAGTGCTACTTTTTATTTTGGCAGAAATTCACCAGCAAACTACAGCAGGAGTTTAAATACCACAGAAAACTGACAACAAAACATTTATTATAATGAATCGCTGAGGATGCTTGTAGTTAGATTTAGTAGAGGTGTTAATGGTAAAGCAAGCAGTGCTGCTGTATCAAATATATACTGTATAATACATCTATATCTATATGTAGTGCACCTTCAGAGTATTGTTACACATCACACTGTCCATTACTGTAGAACACAGATCACATGTCCTTCTCTATAACTAACTGATAGTCAATTCTTTATACTTTGGTAATTCCACAGTCAGACAGAGTAAAGCTAACTGTAAGATTAAACTGAAGTGTAAGTGTAACAGGTATCATATTCATGCACAATAACAGTACATATCCTCTTTAAACAAATTGAACCATCCTCAGAAAGCATTTCAATACATTTGGCTGTACCGTACTTAGTGAAGAGAACACAGTGAGAGACGAACAAACAAACAAATAAATAAATAAATAAACATGACCTGCTTCAAATCCGGCCCTCTACGAGTGCAGTGATTCTCACAAGTTTAAGCTTTTTTAAGTGACAAGTGTAATCCAAGTCGAATGCTTAGCGTATAAAGTAAGTTGAGCTTTATTCACACATGCACAAAACTCCTGAAAACTTCAAGTATTTTCTGGGTGGGCTGCATGTGTGAACGTATACAGGCGAAATTTTCACCAGCATTTTTCAGACCAGCCTCTGAATAACATTTCTGCAAGAAATTGGAATGAGCCAATGTGAGAACGCAGCTGGGAAAATCCAGGACATTTTCAAAAGTGCATGTGTCAAAGAGGCTTCGGATGCAAAGCTAACTTTTACGTCTCACCATCTGATGCTTCTGAGTGCATTGATTGTAAAACAGCTAATTTCAAGGGGATGAGATTTTGACTTCCTTTAAATGGATCACTTGGTACCTCAAACACCTTATAAGTACAAGCTAACACTGTAAAAGTAGTCTCATTGACTGTCACGCATCTGATTCATCAGTCTTCACATCTGTGTTTAACTGAATATAAAACAACAAAACAATAACGATGCATAACTAGACTGAAGCATCTTCCTGCTACAGTAGAAGGTATAAGCTATATTTCTCTCCACAAGCCACACCTTCTTTACAGCTGCTACATAGACGGCAATAATGACACAAGTTTCCACACTTTACATGAGCTTCTTATCTAGTAAAGTGTATGTAATAATAGTGTATATCTATATTTGTTCTCACTTATAAACTCAGGAAAACATCATAACTCTTCTGATCCTGACAGCGAGGTTCATTGCAAAGTGAGTTGAATTCCCTGATTCGTCCATGTTATCATACAACAACAACTGGGACCAACGTAGTGCCCTGATAATAGCTCTTAATACAAGAGTTAGATATCAGACGTGTGAACACACAAGTGTTTGGTGTAGACCATTGACTGTATATAACCATGGATGACACAACAGCCACCCTGAGTAAGTCCTTAGAGCCAGAATCCTCCATTGTAACAGATGGAACATGGGTCAAACTAGAAAAATTAAAATACACATCATACATTTTTTCTCAAACTTCCTTTCTGTCATTAGAGTTCATTCTCATCGTGCTGATTTATGTGCAAGTGTTCATTTTTCCAGAGAAGCTTAGTTTGACATTTGACAGCTCTGTTGACAAAAGTGTGCTCTTCAATGTTCCTCATCAGAGCAGAGGAGGAACAGTGAGTGAAAACTAACATTGACACAAGAGTCACTGAACTTTCCATAACCAGAGAGTGCGCTTCAAACCAACACAAGAATCTGTTCGGCTGCAGGCTGAACCAACCTGAAGGATCGTTCATGTTTCATCGGTGAGCTAAACGTGTGTTTTGGTCGACAGGAGGTGTGTGACGTCAGCCTGGTGGCTTCACCATGCGCATTGTGTCAGTGTTCATCTTGGAAGTATTTTGGCCCTACTTCACAGAGTGGGAGCAGGGGTGTGTCCAGCTGGGGCACTGACTGGAGTAAGTGTTAGTAAGCTGTTATGTTCCCATGTCTTGTACAAGCGGCAACCTCTGGCCGCGAGAATTGAGGCCAATGCAGAAGTGTTAAAAACTGCAGCTCATCGAGGATCCGCTTGAGACTGGCTCTGGAAGTACCAGAAACCACATACACACAAATTCAAAAAAGCCGATCTGTACAGCAGAAATAAACATGTTTACAGCCTGGTACAAAAGAAGAGTGTAGTCTGTATAGCTCATTTCTCGATTGGCACACACGTTCAACATTTCCAATATGGCCGCCGCCGCCAATTGGCCTCAAAACAGCGCTTCAGAAACAGATGGGTGACGTCATGGATACTACATCCATTATTTATACAGTCTATGGTCTTATATTACGTCTTAAAAAGAAACAACAGAGTGGCTACACAGAGATCCTCAGAGCTTAATTCTTTGCAAACTTATATAGTTTGTCTGGTGTGATTGAGGGAATTAACAAAATAAATGATCCTGCATTTAAATACAAAGAGAGCTGCTGCCAGTGCGCTAACACATCCGAAAAAGAAATGCTTCTTATAAGGAAGCTATTGGGAACTTGGGATGGCACCTGTGTGGAAAATCAGATTTCAAGGGTGGCCAGTGTCACCCCTGGTCCCCCCTCTGGACACGCCCCTGACTTGGAGGAGATGAGGGCGCACTTTCATATAAATATACAGTCAATGGTGGAGACATAAACACAGGTTGAGGGTCAGTGAACATCCATAACATTAGCTAACATCTTTTCGTAAATACACAGAGCGTGTTACGGGGCTCCTGCTCAGGTTTTTAAGGTTTCATATTACACATGTACGTCTTAAGCTAAGAGTCATCAGACTCTCACCACAGACAAAGACTTAAAAGAGAAATTACTGACAGGTTTCAGAAACATAAAACAAAGCGATGCCGTGCAGATTTACAGGTGGTAGCTAAATGTGAATGTATGTTTGCTTAAAACTCTCATGTTAAGATGCACTTACGGTTTGGCAGCAAGGCAGTGCACAGGCAGTTATGAGAAGACATTAAATGTAAACAGGCAGTGGAGAGAATCAAATTAACACCTTCTCACCAGATCGACAAATAAACACACAATTAGGCATGAAAGAGAAGGAAGGAAAGGACAGACTGATGAGACAATGAAATTAAAATAAGCAGTCTACTGTTACAGTTGTTGCTTGTTTTTAAAATCAAAATCAAGTCATAGGACCAAATTTTAATAAGAATAAGAGATAGTATTGTTTGTTGAATAGAAACAAACAGCAGCTGTAACTGTAGCCAGAGAAGTGCAAATACTTTAGTCCACACAGAGCAGGTGATAGTGACCAAAATAATGAAGACAGAGGAAAGTTTCGCCACTTTCACGACACATGGACCTCACAGCAAGATGTCGACAAAGCCACAGGAGGGAGGCAGGTACACATGTGATGTCAGACACATGGGACAGGAGGAGAGAGGCTGTTAGTGTTTGCAGACTCGTGCGTGAGTCCAGGCAACTGATAAGACGGTGAGAGAGAGAGTCTGCCTGGTCACGTCTTCAGCCTTTAATATAGGACACCTGCAGAATAAAGGGAGAGGTGTGTTTGTTCTTCAGCTCTGTTAAAATAAGTCTGTTAACTTAAGTATGTGCAGGAGTGTGTTACCTGGGAGATGCTGACTCCGGTTAGTTTCTCCACAGCCTCCGGGAGGCGGGTCATGATGTCCAGCACCTCACCGGACAGTTTGGCTGCTCCCACCTCCCCTCCTCCACAGGACACCATGGTCACCTTGTTGGCTTCACACAGAGGCTTGCTGATCTCTTCTGCCATCTAGTGGGAGACAACAGATCTTTGTAAAAATTGACAAAACAGCCTCCAGTTGAACTTCTGCTGAAAAATGAAAACTAAGTTACTTCAAGAAATCCAGAAATTACATTGATTTGCAAAACAGTCAAATGATGAGTTGCATGGCTTCAAATGAGAGTCTTTAAAATCTGAAGTGTACGACTTAACTAGAGATGAGAGATGAAAACAGCCATAAATATTCTGTCAGCATGTGTCTGAGGAGTTTAGCGCATGCAGGTTCCAAGTTTCTAAAAATGAATGCTGTGAAAAGCTATCCAAAGACAACCCCTCTCTTTTAATGTTTGACTTTGCAAAGGCTGCACTCAACAGATCTCATGAAACCTGCTTCAGAGACAGCAGATAAGAGATTTATGAAGTCCCACTACATTCAGCAGCGATGCAAACAGTAACACTAAGCTGTATTTCTAGTCTCAATGTCTGTTATGGACTGTAGAGCGTCTTGTCTCTCACCAGAGGCAGTTTCTCCAGCAGCATGTCCACCATGGCTCCGTCTTTGTACTGCTGGAAGGCCTCTGCCTTCTTCGCCATCTGCTCGGCCTCAGCGCGACCCCGGGCCTCCACGGCAAATGCCTCAGCCTCACCTTTAATCTGCAAGACGGAGAAACTTTAAGCACGAAGCACCGTCCCAAAAAGAGCTACAGAGACAGATCAGACAGATTGTGTGCAGAGGAGCTGAGCTTAGACTCGGCTGTGGTGACCAGTGACTCACCCTGATGGACTCGGCCTCTGCCTCTGCCTCCATTATCAACTTCAGACTGGACAGAGAGAAAGAGAGAATGAGGAATACTGACACATGAAGCAGCTCTAGTTTCTGATCTTCATTTTATACATAATGATCATTTTACTTCCCTCAAGAGAAGCTCAGTCGTGATTCAAAGTCTTTGTTTAACTTTCTGCAAAGTGAGGACAAATATCAGCCTGAAGCTCCAGTCGTCTCTTTTGAAGTCCCCTTACTATACTACTAAATATCATTATACAGTATCTGGCGACTATTGGCTGTAGAAGACCTGCTATCAAAGTCTGACTTAGATGGGACTTTTGAGGCCAAGACTGAAACAGATTTTAGAGAGGAAGAATGCACTGACTGTCTTCTAATCTCGTCCGTCATCAGTCGTAAATGTTAGGAATAAATTGTCCGACAAAGTAAAGTTATGACCTGAATCAAAACATAGATATCCTCTGCAGATTTTGCACTGATGTGACTGTGCAAAGGCATTCAGAATGCTTCCACTTATACATGTTATTATTGCAAATGCATAGTGAACCTGTTTTTTGTGCATACCCTTGCTGTAGATAGTGCTGAGAGTACATTAAACTTTGGAGTCAGAGTGTAGATTGCTCTAGAAAATGTGCAAACACACTACTTTTTTTTCTGCACTGTGTATTGTGAAAGAAAAGTTCTTATAAAGGCAGATGTCAGGGGAGATCTAGCGAAAACAGGATATCTGTGTTGATGCCAGACACAGGCCTGAAAATATCCTGTCAGGCTCTTCTTGCTATAACAGAAAAAACAACTGACACACTTTAAAAGATTCTTCATACTCCACATTTTCAGCTGCGAAACAACCGTGATTCAGCATCTTTGAGACACACCAATGAAGAGGATGTGCTGCAAACACATGAGACTCAAACTCTCTTAACTGACACCTCGCCTGCCCACTTGGACAGTTTTTAGATACAACATGTGAACTCACCGCTGAGCCTCTGCCAGTTTCTCCAGACGGTATCTCTCAGCTTCTGCAGGTTTCTTCACCTTAGCCTCCAGCTCCTTCTCCCTGCGGGAGATCTCCTGCTCCTGCAGCATGATCTGCTGCGTCCGCTCCACCACCTGGATCTGCATCCTCTCCTCCTCGATGCGCTGCTTAGTCTTTGCTACCTGGTAACAAAAGATGCAGAGTGTGCAAACAAGGTTGAACTTTGATTCTCTTGCTCAGTCTGATTTTTTTTTTAAGTTGCAGTGCTTGCACATCTATCTGTTCTCCCTCTGTGGTGTGCAGCTGTCACATCTCTATTTCCATGATCTTATCGGTATCCTTTCCTCTGATTATCGCTGTGCGGTTGTGTCTGCCTGACACTGACCAATCCTGCACAGCCTCTCGACTCTAAAAATAACCAGCTCACATGTCCACTAACAACATTACCCAGATGTTTTTCTCTCGTGTGTACCTGCAGCTGGTAGGCCATCTCTGACTCAGCTTTCTTGGTATTGACCTCGATGTCATAGGCCGCCTTCTTCAGCTCGTAGTCCCTCTGAGCCTTCGCCATGTCAATCTCGTTCTTGTACTGAGCCGAGACCTTCTCTTGCATGGCGTGGGCCTCCTGCAGAGACGAGGAGGGAGAGAGGATGATATAATTATGGACAAGGATTTAGACAAATCCTGAAAGGTCAGCGACATGAAAATGAAAACAGCCTCCGTCACATGCCACAGAAAAGGTTTGTCTCAGTGCTTCTCAAAATAGAAAACATGACTGTAAAAAAACTCTGTAGCTGGTGTGCCTGGTTAGCAGCAGTTAGCATTTTACAGGGATAACAGAAAACAGGAAGCGTCTCATTGCTCACCCTGATCACAGCATCTCTCTTGTTCTTGGCTTCTCCGATGCGAGCGTCTTTCTGAACCTGAGCCGTCCGAGCCTTTCCCAGCGAGTGCAGATAATCCTGGGTGCAAAAAAAGAGGTATAAGTACTCCTTACTCGAGATTTATTCCAACATAAGGAAAAGTACTTTCAATTTTATGCTTTCAGGGAGAAACTTTTGGCTTTGATAGCAAAACAAAACCGCCAACATACTAACATCTTCCTGTTTGCAGTTTTTTATTCATTAAAGATCATTTATCACCTGAACTTAACAAACACACATCAAATTTAACAGGAAACATTCAACTATAAATGATTAGAAAGGGTTTACATTCTTCCACTGTAAAAAAAAATGATGGTACCTGGTCATCGTGTACATCTTTGAGAGTGTAGCTGACCACGCTGATGCCCATGTTGACCAGGTCTGAGGAGGCCACCTTAAAAACCTGTTCCGAGAACTTCTTCCGGTCCTTGTAGATCTCCTGAAAGAAAAATCTATGCAGTGATACATGGACTTTGTACTGCAGGGCCTTTTTAAAAGACAGGAGGGCAATGTCACATCAACAAACAACATCACTGAAACACTCAAAGCATACAGCGAGACTGCAGTGGAGTAAATCTCCATCAGATCCTCACCTCAACGGTCAGGTGAGCGATGATGGCTCGCTGGTGTCCCTCCAGCGTCTCCAAGGCGATCTGAGCGATCTCCGCCTCTGACTTCCCCATGAACATCTGACAGGCTGCAGCCAGCATCTGTTTGTTCTGACCCTGGATCTTCATCTGCAGGGAGCAGTGACTGGTTTATTATAAAGTCTACAGCAAAGCACTGACATGATGATTTGATTTCATATGAATAACAGAACTGTGAAAATATTGGCTGGTTTCATAAATAAACTCACAAAAACTCTCTTAACTCGTGAAAAATGTAGCATGCATGTTTCAAAATACTAACAAGTCACTTTCTGGTGTTGAGGTTAGTATATTGTACTTAAGCCTGTTTGATTAATTTCAGTGAATACATTCAAGGATATGTGAAGAGCAGATGTGCTATGTTTACTCATTTACACTGACTGCCTGGTCCAGCAAGCACTCAGGGACAAGGACGACCATGGAGGAGGCATTACAGGCCATTAGCTCATACCAGCTACATCTATATCTTGTCTTTGAGCAGTGTTTAGATGACTGCCGATGGTTAGTTTACTCCTGATAACTCACAAAAGCTATTCACCAGTTTGTCTGTACCAGTCCTACTGACCTGGGCTATCCCGGTGACAGAGATGGGCACCCCATGGCGGGTGTAGACTTTATCACTCTTCACGTTCAGAGTCAGAGTGTTCAGAGAAATCCTGGTGAGAGGCAGAGAAAGACATGCAAAGGAAATGATGGTTATTGATTAAATACCTGCTGCTCTAATAGTATACATCAACGGGAAGACTTTTCTGCTTGGACCTTGTGCTGGGCTTCAAGTTTGAAATGCAGGACTTAATGGGTGCAACACAAAACAGTCAGACTGGTACCATGTGATGAACAAGAATAACTGCAGGAGGAGCAGTATTTACGAATGTGTCCTGAGAGGAGGTCAAGGTTCATTTGACAGGGGTGCAGAAATCTAGTCTTGTTGACTGAAGGAGCAGTAGTTTATGTACGTGTATGTAAGATGGAAGATTCCTCTGTTTTCAATCTGTGTCCTTCAGTCATACATTATTATAAAAGTGTATTTAAATACACATGAGTATCCTAAGTCTGTCTCTTCATTTTGTACTCTTTGTTTCTGGTGCAGAGCCCGACGCCTTCTGTTCATGTTTGCCATGTTTTGTTTATCTAATAACATGTCAGCTCATAAACATCACCCCAAACCCTGGATATTTCAAGTTTCCAAACCTCTGTATCTGCTGAATACACGGAATGACAAACACCCGGCCTCCTGGGATCATCAGTGGAGGAGAGCGACAGAAACCTGGGAGAGATAAGAGCAAGAAGAGCCTTCAATCTAAATATAACTAGTGTTAGAGAGGGACAAACATAGCAGCAA
Organism: Notolabrus celidotus; assembly: GCF_009762535.1. NCBI lineage: Eukaryota > Metazoa > Chordata > Actinopteri > Labriformes > Labridae > Notolabrus > Notolabrus celidotus. The sequence continues at coordinate 28,774,477 of NC_048287.1, read as the reverse complement.
ACTATGTCAATGTTTAATTTAACATTAGTTGAAGAAAGTTAGTATTAAGTATATTCTGTCTCATTTTAAAGCACCATTCAAATGGATGGAAACTGATTAACGTCATATAATTGACTATTTCTAGTGGTGTGTGTGTGTCTATTTGTGTGTGTGTGTATGTGGGGGGTGTATTTAACTTGTTAAAAATAAATTGTAACTGATGCTTCCATCATGAAGGCCATATTTTACCTGACACCACCATAGCCTCATTGGGACCACAGGTGTAGAACATGTTTGCTGATCCTCCTCCAGACTGAAAGCCAAAGAAAAAAGCAGACTGATGAATAAAAGAAGTCAATCCCTAAAGGTGCAGTGCAGAACATTCTCCTGAAATTGAGGACTTTGGGAATTGGCCTGAAAGTCCAGTTGCAACCAGAATCAATAGAACTAATTCAGTTTAAATCTCCCTTTCCCCCCAAAAAAAATAAGGCCTTCAAATATTCACAGTAGTCTATATAATAAGACATATCAAAGAGGATGGAGGGATGGTGGTGGGTATAGCAGACAGCTGAGCAGACCAGCAGGATTAAATCTAATTTACAAATGAAAATGCTGCGCAGTGAAATCTGCAAGAAAAGCTGCACAAATAAATGCAAAGCCACACATTAGAGGCTCACATTTAAAGGGGGTGTTGTACAAAAATAAAACAGTGTAACACTGTACCATGCAGCAGAATGCTTTCTAGCTCAATCAATTTGGCTGACACATTTGTGTTTACAGTCGAGACTGCATAGAGGGGAATGCATTTACTCACTCACCGGTTTAAATATGAACGATGTGGTTTCTGTAGATTGAGGGGAAAATGGCGGAAATAGAATCGGTGTGTTGTGGTCTAAGATAATGTAATGTTATCCCCGGTGTCGAATATTCCCGTATGGTACCAACCAGCTGATGCAGCCTGTAAAACACAACACTGACTGCAGCTCACAGGCTTCTATTGAGCCCATCATTCAAGCTTTGTACGTCCGCCACCTAGCGGCCTGGTGGAGAACTGACATGAACCATGACATGAACACATTCACTGACACGAGGAAGCTGCTTCTTCAGGTCAGTGCATTTTATACAATCTATGGGTCAGAGCCTATGGTCAGTGCTACACTCATTTGCATGGCCGTGGGAAGTAGGGGTGCTGAGGGTGCTGCAGCACCCACTGTTGGAAAAGGCATCACACATTTTTTTCTGGATGCATAAATAAGTTGAAACAAATACATTAATTAACACAATAAATCAGTTTTTTTTCCCTTGTATTATTTTCTGAAAATGTAATGCCTGAGGAAGATTTGAGAAATAATTATAGCAATTTTAAATAATTATTCATTTTAAAATAACCTGATGCCTGGGCCCTGTGTGTGTGCCTGCTTAAAAACTAAAAGTATTTGGATAATTTCTGTTCAATGCGCTTTACTGCCTTTTGGGTCTGTTTTACCAGGTTTGGCTTGAATGCACTTTGCTGTACAACGGGGTATGGAAGTTGCAATTTGTGAATTTATAATGAAAAGTTCTCTTGAAAGCTTGTATTAATTTAATTTAATTTAATTTAATTTAATTTAATTTAATTTAATTTAATTTAATTTAATTTTATTCTATTTAATTTAATTTAATTTAATTTAATTTTGTTATATTTTACCCTTGTCATTGCTATTATTACTGTTATTACATTTTTTAACTATGTTAGTACATTGTTGTATTCCCCTGTCCCGTGTCCCAAAAGAATTTCCACCAACGGGGGACAAATAAAGTATATCTTATCTTATCTTATCTTAAAAACAAAAATGGTCCAATGCATACAATTAAATTATCTGTAAAGTACGGAAGGCCTAAGTGGAAAAGCAGATGCATTTTATTTACTTTTTTCCAAAATAACAAGTTAAAGTTACTTGTTATCTCAAAATCTCCTCTTTATGTATGATGATCATGATTTGTAACCAATGAAAACGTCCATTTAATTTTAAACCAGCTTTGTAATCCCAATAAAACAAGAAAAAATAATTTCAGCTCTCAAGGCAAGGCAAGGCAACTTTATTTGTTTAGCACATTTCATACATGAGGGCAACTCAATGTGCTTTACATTAAAACATTAAAAGCATTGGAAACATTCAGACAAGCATAAAACAACATAATTAAAAGGACAAATATAATAAAACAATTAGAAATATATTAAAAGTAAATTTAAAATTTGCATTTAAAGTGAGTTAAAATAAGATAAGATAGGAAGGCAGTGGCAAATAAAAAGGTCTAAATCCTTGATTTAAAAGAGGTGAGAGTTGGAGCAGACCTGCAGCTTTCAGGGAGTGTGTTCCAGATATGTGGTGCATAATGACTAAATGCTGCTTCACCATGTTTCGTCCTGACTCTTGGGACTGAAAGCAGACCAGTACCTGATGACCTCAGAAGTCCAGATGGTTCATAAAGTAGCAGCAGATCAGCAATGTATTTTGGGCCTAAACCATTCAGTGCTTTATAAACCATCAGCAGGATTAAAACAACCAAAAATGACTTATCACAGAAAAATAAAATACAATAAAATGTATGAATGCTTAAGATAAGATAAGATAAGATAAGATAAGATAAGATAAGATATACTTTGTTGATCTCCCATTGGGGGAAATTCTTTTGTTACAGCAGCTTACAACACGGGACATGGAAATGGAGTCCAGGGGCTCTGTAAGATCTTGAAAAAACATGAATATCAACTTGTTATCGCCTGAAACAGAGAAAATAAACATGTGCATGCATGTCCTTTAAGGGCTTCTGTAAGGTATGGTGTGTTAGGTTAAAGCTGCTGTTGGTAGTCACAGAAGGCGTTAACATCTGTTCAGAGAGAGGGACTACAAATGGTACATGGTATGATATTAGGATGACTGTATATTATTAAATCCAATAAGATCCTCTTCAAAGTCAAAAATAAAAACATTTTGAATTTCTTGAATACGCTGCTGACTCAATATATTTCTTATTTTTTAAATTCATTTTTCTATCCCCCGTTTTCTCCCCCTTGTAAAGAAGCAGGCACAGTTTGCCTGTTAATGACATTAAATGACCGGGCCATATTTTGTGTCTATAGGTGAATACACATCTGAGCGGATGAAAATCGTATGTGGAGTACCTCAGGGATCCATTCTGGGGCCTCTGCTATTCAACATATACATGCTCCCCTTAGGTCAAATAATAAGATACAACAAAATAAAATACTATAGCTATGCAGATGACACACACATTTACATCACCAGGGGATTATAGTCCCATACAAAGACTGAGTAAATGCATTGAACAAATCAATGACTGGACGAGCCAGAACTTTCTTCAGTTAAACAAAGAAAAAACTGAAATGATTGTTTTTGGAGCCAAGGAAGAAAGGTTAAAGGTTACTGCTCAGCTCCAATCTGCACAGACGAAATGTTCAAATCCAAGCAAGAAACTTTGGCATAATCATAGACTCAGACCTTAATTTCAGCAGCCACATTAAGACAATTACAAAGTCAGCCTATTATCACCTTAAGAATATATCAAGGATTAAAGGACTTATGTCTCAGCAGGATGCAGAAAAACTTGTCCATGCATTTATCTTTAGCAGACTAGACTGCTGTAACGGGGTCTTTACAGGACTCCCTAAAAAGTCCATCAGACGGCTGCAGCTCATACAGAATGCTGCTGCTCGAGTCCTACTCCTAACAAGGACCAAAAAAGTAGACCACATCACTCCAGTTCTTAGATCCCTACACTGGCTTCCTGTCTGTCAGAGAATAGACTTTAAAATCCTGCTGATGGTTTATAAAGCACTGAATGGTTTAGGCCCAAAATACATTGCTGATCTGCTACTACTGTATGAACCACCTCGACCTCTGAGGTCATCAGGTACTGGTCTGCTTTCAGTCCCTAGAGTCAGAACGAAACATGGTGAAGCAGCATTCAGTCATTATGCACCACATATCTGGAACACACTCCCTGAAAGCTGCAGGTCCGCTCCAACTCTCACCTCTTATAAATCAAAGATTAAGACTTTTTTATTTGCCACTGCCTTCCTATCTTAGCTTATTTTAACTCACTTTAAATTAAAATTTTAATGTCATTTTTAGTATATTTCTAATTTTCCTTTTCTTTTCTGTTTTATTATATTTGTCATTTTAATTGTGTTCTTTTATGCTTGTCTGAATGTTTCCAATGCTTTTAATGTTTTAATGTAAAGCACATTGAGTTTCCCTCGTGTACAAATAAAGCTGCCTTGCCTTAAAATAAATATAATTAATCACATTTTCTTGCTTTAAAATGAAGTAAACTAAATATGACCTCATCCATTTCTCTTTTGTTTCATTGTGAAGCTCCAACGGGGCAGTGATGACGAACCCGGCACTCCCTCTCTACTTCCGGCCCTTGCCTTTGAGCCCAGGAAACCCCTTTGAAAGCGGAAGTAATCTGCCCCAGCCAATCAGCGACGGAGCCACAGCGTGAACAGCCAATCAGGAGCGTGAAACGGCTTGATGGCTGCGTCCCAAGCCTTTAGACCCGCCTGCTACATTCAGGGAAGCACGTTCACTTTTCTTTCTGTCTGTGATCAGTCAGTAAGGCAACAGTATCTCTCTATTTCTCTACACTTCACTTCCATCACTTACTACTTTCCATCATGAGGGAAATTGTGCATCTCCAGGCCGGCCAGTGTGGTAACCAGATCGGAGCTAAGGTAGGAAAATTAGTGGATTCAGATTAACGCCCATTTTTATTGTTGCTTTATTCCAGCTTGGTGGAGATTTCAGCATTTGAAACTTTCTTTAACCTTTTATTTCTGTTAGAAAAATGTGCAGAAAATAATGCAAATTATTTTCAAGGTCAAATCTGACTTTATTTCCTCTTTTTTTTTATTAATACAACTGAACCAGACACCATGCTGCTCTGTTAATGCATGTCTACACTATAGCCATGTAAACACATCCTGTCCAGTTCCTGTCTGGGTCTTCAGTGTTGTTGATTATCTGAAATGTATTTAATTTTTGGATTAAGACAAAATTTGTAGTCCTAGTGAAGCTCATGAAAAATATGAACATGAGGACATCATGGCTTGGGCCTGTAGTCCTCAGAAACACTGGGTATAGTTTATTTTCAAGCCATACTAGAACCAAAGTCCTACTTTTATCCAATAGAAATATATATATATTGATTTCTATTGATTCTATTGATATATTATTGATTTCTTCTAATATATTGTATGCATTAGAAAGTCTTCCTTAATCCTGTTTTTACAGTTATAGAGTGACAAATTAGTAAAATCTTCAGTTCTGCAGGTCTTGTACAAAGTATGAGACAAAAGCAATAAATCTCAGTTGAAATATTGGATGTGATGGAGTAAAATAGTCCCACAAAGTAAATTCTTAATCCTAATACACCCTGCAAACATTCTGTGCAAACAAAGTTAAGATTTTAGTGTTCGTGACACACAGAGGTTTATTAAAGCCACCAGCTCCTACCAAAACAGTCTAAGGGATACTGTAGTGACATTGTGTCTGTGGGATTATTGAACTGTAATCTCTGAATTGTGTTTATGCATATCATGAAAACAGTGTCAGTTCACAGATTTGGGTCTGTTGACAAAACAGAGACTCAGGTCATTGATCCGTCATTAATGAAGCAGACACGCGGGACCAGCTGCTGTCTTGGCCCGCCTGGTGAGCCGGACTCTTTGTCATTTAGAAAGAGAGAGGGGAAAGAAAGGAGAAATTTGCTGAGGCAGAGGAGAGGAACGCAGCCGCAATGGGGGCGAGGGAGGGGTGCAGGGGTGGAGGGGGGGAGTAGATAACAAGTGTCTCACTGTCTGCTCTGAAAGCACAGAGGAGGGGATTTAAAATAGCTACTTTTCCAGTCAGTGCATCACATGCATGGACCCTGGGCCCTGATCAACCAGGAACACATGAACATCAAGTGATTATCTTTGAAGTATGTGTTTCCTAGTTTTGCTGCAGTGCTTTAAATGTCCCGTGGTTTATGACACTTCCTTTCTCAGAGAAACACTGAAGGCATCATTTGATAAGTAAATCAAAGAAAAGTAACTTGTGACTTCTTTGGCAATCAATAACTTTTTCAGTACATTTTTAAAATAGCCACAAATGATGATCAGTGAAATGTAAAAGCAATTTGAAGATGAAACTTTTGATAACCAGGCTACACATTTTCTGAAAATGTTTAAAGACTTAACCATGGGTTAATTAAAGCTACTGTAAGGGACTTTTGGCCTGCACTGTTTTTAGCGTCCCCCAATGGACAAAGTGGAACCTCTTATCTCTGTGCTAATCATCTCTTGTGCACATAAGTTCTCTTTAATAAAATATCAAATTTTAGAGCTTTTTAAAAGTCAAACATATAAAAAAATGTGAATATTTGAAGAGAGAAATGTAAACAAAGGCCCGCTAGGTCTGTGCGCTGTAGATTGCTTCATAACCAACCTGGGGTGGTCCTGTAAATCTTCTACCTGATGGTTTTGTTTTAGTTCATATTGAGGCATCAGTATTAATTTCCATTTCTTCAATGACCACCTTAAAGGTCCTCACTGTAGCTTCAATTAATCAATCTGTTGAAACATTTTTAAGAAATCATAATCACAGTTTCCCACGGCCTTGAAATGGCTTCTTTGTTCAACCACAGGTCTGAAATTCAACAACATCTTATGTATTGTCAAGAATATGAAGTAAAGGCAGTGAATACTCTAAGTCAAGAGGCTCAAACCGGCAAAGGTTGGAGATTATTTCTTGAAAATGACTGACATGATCCAGTCAGATGAATAAAATATGAAGCCTGATTACTCCAGGTTTAGACCTGCTTTAATATATTGTTTTTTGAGCACTCCTGCCTCCAGTCAAAACTGAGTAATACAACTGAAGCACAGTACAAGAAAGTGGGCTTTCCTTTGAATGCACATATCGAGCTCCTCACACTCTGACCCCCTGGTGACAAAACAAGGTGTGGCAGCAGCATATGGGTTAACTCTGCATCCCTTTCTCTATGGCCCTGATCAGCGAAGACAAGTGTATTTGCAGAGGACTTAGTGAGACTGAGGTCATCCTCATTTAACAATGGATTAACTCTGCGTGAACTCACTCGTTTACACAATCTGGATCCAACCAAAACTCTGTGCAGGTCTGATACGCTGCTTTAAAACTTGTATGCACAAAGCAGAGGGAGAGATAAGCTGGTCACAGAGGGGTTCGGCACCTGTTTGCTTCACATCGTGGTGACTGTTTGACCCTTGAATTCTTACATATAACTCGTCAAGCATCACAATTTACATTCAACCGGACTGTGTGAATGTGAGGGATGTTTATCCCAAATCTACTCTGCTAAACTGATCACCGTGTGATCGTGGTGATCACAGGTGAATCCGAGGACAGCCAAAGATGGTGAGGTGAGAGCAGAAGATTATTAAAATGAGATTTTCTTGCCCACCCAGCTCTTTCTTTCCCTCCCTCTCTCTCTGTCTCTCTCAGAGTCGGTGGCACAGATTAGGGTCAGTTGACTGAGCAGCTGTGACAGTGTGTGCTGCTGTCTTAACTGAGTTTGGCGTTAAAGTCTCAGCCTGTAAAAACTGAGCTGCAGAGATCCTCCGCTGCTCCCGATGACCCTCAGATTACAGCAGAAACTGCAGTTTTAGTTTTCATGAAGTTGTGGAGGTTATGCTGAGGCCAGATTTGTGTTCACAGACCTCCACGAGATCTGCTTTTTAAGACAGTGTTGCAGCAACATGAAGCAGCGACTTTAAACATTATCCTTAAAGAATATGATTTAAAAGACACTCAGTTTAACTCATTTATGTCTCTGTCAGACATCCACAAACGATCAGGACCATCAGAGGATAGATGAGCTGTTTCTTTAGGGTTATTCCTGCTGTGAGGTGAAGTGAATTTTGTGTCTTTTTTATGCAATCATTAAAAAATTAAGGGGAGTAAACATTCTCCTCTGCAATTCAAAATAAATTAAATATTTGCAATGGATTGAACACAACTCTCCTCACTGCAATCAATTTTTTTGGCATCGTAAGAAAAATCTGATGTGTGATCATCCCATAGTTTTTGATTTGTAAATAAAACAGTTGTGGTTTTGCATCAAAAAGTGTTGGTAGGTGATGTGAAATGTTTGCATCCTGCTTCCTGTGAATCTTGTGGGTGAGAACGAAGCTGAGAGACGTCAGAAGAGTCTCCAAACTTCTCTATTTGCAACAAAACTTTAAAACAAACACACTGGTTTTACTTTCAATAAAAACATTTCCATGTGAGAGTGAAATCTTCTTTGTTTGGTCGTATATTAAAGAAACAAATTCCACCTCATACATCTCCCCAACTGGAATCCCAAACAATGATTGAGGCCGGTATAACTGGAGGGTTTGTGTTTGCATTTCAGTGTGGAAATGTTTGTGTTGAGAAGAATCGGTGTGTTGAAAGTTAGAGGGAGGAAACTGACTCTCTAGAGTCTCTCAGAATGTAAACTAGCTCTGTATAAACCAGCTTTAGCAGAGAGGAAAAAAAACAAGATGAAAGAACAAAAGAGCTTGAATGGACTGTAACACAGCCAAAACTACAATCCTTTATCTGATTTATTTTCTCTCCTCTTCCTCTAAGAGAGGAATGTTTCATCTATTTTATTAAAGAAAAACATTACGAGACTGGCAGAGCATGTTTGTCTTGGTGGACAGTACTGGCTTGGGCCTCCATCGTAAAAAGGAATACAATAGCACTGCCTGGATGGGTGGAGCCAAGGCATGTGAGAAGCAATCTGGCTGGTGGAGCCACAGAGCTGACGCCACGCCCCCTTCGCTAACCAAAACACACATTGGACTTACTGATAACATATCGCTCATACCTCAGGTCAGCACTGTCCACAGCAGAACAGATTCATGTGTTGGTTTACAGCAGACACTCAGTTATGGAAACTCTTGGTAGCGTTTGTTACGTTCTCTCTCACTGCTCCTCTTCTGCTCTGCTAATCCGATACAGAAAACTGCAGGTGCTGCATTTTTCAACAGAGCTGTCACTCACAATGTCACTCATGATGTCCCCTCTTTTTAGCATCAAATAGTTAAATTCTCACAAAAATAAAATGATGAGGCTGTTTAGATTTTGACTTCTTTATCCTTACAATAAAGATATAATTGAATAACAGAAATATGCATTAAAAAAAGCAGAGGTTGGGGCGCCTTTGGTTTATTTAAGTGGCCCCATATACAGAGGCTATAAACCTGGTCGCAGAGGTTGCAGGTTGAAGTCCAGCCTCGACCGTTTACTGCATGTCTTCCCCCACACTCTACTCCCTACACTTCCTGTCTCTCTTCAACTGTCCTGTCCATTAAATAATAATAATACTATTTATTTCTATAGCACAATTCTAAACAAAGTTACAAAGTGCTTCACAAGAAAACACAAAAATAAACAAATGAATAAAATATATATACAGAAAATAATATATAAAAGTAATAATAATAAATAAATGAATTAATTAATAAATAAATAAAGATAAGGCAAAAAAATTACTTAAGATAAATAAATAAATGCAGAGGTAAATATAACCCATGACATTATATCCCCCCACTGTCCCTCGAAGTGGTTAAATGTTGTTTCATACTTCAGAATTAGTTTACCTACACACACATCCAGCTGTGTTTCCTGTGAATTAACCTGCTGCCACTGATCCTTTTGTTAATTAACTTTAAGCTAACCCCAATCCAAACTTTAGGAGTCATCTGGCAAAGGCAGAAAACTAATGAAATGTACTTATTTGCAGGGTTTTATTTCAAATGTAACTTCTATTTTTTGTCAATTTACATTATTTCACAATAATGAGTAAAATAAGCAAAATAAGATTACTTAAAAACAACAACAACATCTGGATGACATCTCGTGACCCCATTGGTGTCTCACGATCCCCCAGGGGGCCCCGACCATAGACTGTAAATAAAATGGACAGCGTTGCTCCGCCTCTTCCCGTTGTATGGTTTTGAAGCCAAAAAATCCCGTTCCTGGGCGCCGCCATCGTGCAGCCAGAGCCTGTGAAGCCACTGTAACAAGCTCCGCCCTACAGCGTAGCGTCACAAGCAAGCATGCCGGACACGGCCCTGGTGTTGAGGCTTTCAGCAGTGTGACTGCCCCCTGGTGGCTGGCTGCAGTATAGGTCAAAAAATCTGAGCAGTCAAACTTTAAAAAACTCTGGACACCCAGCTGCTTTTACCTGCATGTTTCCTCTTACTTACCTTCATGGCTGTTAAAGTTTTTAATCCAGCAGATGTTTTAAATCAGATTGGTATTATTAGCCACTTTCAGCCTTCTTGTCTTCGTTTCGCTGTGATCTGGATCAAAGCTTCAGCCTCTTTTAATCTCAAACAGCCTTTGGGTAGGAAAGAACTAATCATGAGTGTCTGTGTGGTTGTACATCTTAACACTCGTGCACCACATGATGTGATGGGAGCATATCTATGAAATTGATGATTGAGGAAACTAAGAGATTGCAGTTCACCACAAGCTGCAGAAAATCTTCTCTAACCAGATTCCAGAGGGTGATTTCACAGAACATGTTTCTTATTTGAGGTGATCTTGTGACTGCAGCAGGTAATCAGATGTTGGTGTTTTCTTGGGAAGCACAGAGCGGTGATTGTAAACCTCTCTCTGCACTCAGAGCTGCAGTCATGGACTAATGTGTCCACAGAGACGCTTCTCTCTGAGACATGTTTACAGATCTGTGTCTGAAAAAAACCCCTCTGAACACACGGCATTCAATCAAGATGAAAGCTACTAATGGATGTTTCAGGTTCAAAGCTCAGAGAAAGATTTATTTTTAGGTCTGGAGACTTATTTTAGAAGTTAAAAGTCAGGTTTGAACATTTTGTTTCATTAGATTTATTGAGAGAAATGTTAGGAGCTTGAAATGTATGAAAGTTGGATGTTTATCAGCGTGTGAATGCTTCCTGCTTGACTTGAATTCAACACACGGTGACAAACTCTAACAGCAGATTAGTCATCTATTGTGAAACCACTTTATCAGCTTCCGCACTGATGATGCCATGACCTTTGTGTTTGTGCTCAGTTCTGGGAGGTGATCAGCGACGAGCACGGCATCGACCCAACAGGATCCTACCATGGAGACAGCGACCTGCAGCTGGACAGGATCAGCGTGTATTACAATGAGGCCTCTGGTGAGTACGTCCTGAATCACACTGGGGTCTGTGTTTGATAACATGAGCTGAGACGTCCCCCCCCTTTCTGTAGAGACACTGACTCACGGCAGCAGGAAGGAATAAGACAGAGAAAAGACTATGACTGCTGGGTAAAGTGCATACCGTTGAATCTGAGTCAAAACTGCAACAGGACAGGTTTTAGTCGAAGCCTGCATCCTGTGCTGCATGTCACAAACCACATCTCTCTAAAACTCGTCACTTCTGTCTCTAAAAGCATCCCCGAAGTTACACAAAAAGGAGCCTCTACTTTCAAACCTGGACACTAGTGTGCATATGAGGCAGCATGATGTTCATTGTGAGGATTAAACTGCCTACACTGAAATATTTATTAAAACACTGCATTCTTTGATGTTGGACTAATTTTAAAGTGCCACACGTCCTCAGTGAAAATGAAGCTTTATGAAGCTTTGGGCCTCTCTTTCTCTTTGTTCTGCTACTCACCACTGCACTTTTATCATATTATTTTAGCCTGTACATATTAGCCATGCCTATTTGTTGTTCTTTTTGTATTTATAGCTGATGTTATTGTTATTATTTTTACTTTATTTTTATTTGTATGCCTTATTATGCCTTGTACAAAGAGAGCACAGTTTACCTGAGTCAAATTCCTTGTGTGTTCAAGCATACCTGGCCAATAGAGCTGATTCTTAAGACTGGATGTGTCAGAGCTTCAAACTCAAACACTGACATCTGGTGGCTTTTGAATCGTACAGCAGCCTTTTCAGTGACGGTCTGAAGCACCAACGCACTGCAGTGACATTTTATCCACTCTAATATGTGAGATGGGAAAGTGAGAGAAGCCTGTGCATCATGACATGAATTCATTTGTATTCTTCTGTTTGGATGTTCTGCTTTAAATATAACAGCTGCTGCATCTCAAAACTTACAACTTTTTTTCATACTCAAAAATGATTAAAGTAACTTGAAATGAGATATATCAATATTTTTTAACTTTGGAGCTGAGGGCCATAATTATTAGGCGCGGATGCACCGATCCGATCCTGGTATCGGATATTGGCTAGATAGGACTCAAAAAGCTAGATCGGATATCGGTGACAAGGGGCCGATATATAGTGCCGAGCCATATGGCAGATCTATTCTTCTCAGTTCTATGAGTTCTTCTTCTTCTACACACGAAGAAGTTTAGCTGTAGCTGACTGCAAAGAAGGAAGAAACCTTCTATTAATGGATTCAAAGTGTGAAAAAACGGACAGGTTGGTGGATTTTATTGTTCCAGATCCTTGAAATTAAGGGATCCCAGCCTCTGGTTTAGCACCAGGTACAGTTCACCATCAAGTCAGAAAAGCCTGAAGTTGCCAAAACATGATTCTATCCTCACATTAAGGAATAGAGATTGTTAAATCAATACAAGGAACGGCTAGTATCAGTATCGGCAGATACCAAAGCCCAGGTATCGATATCGGTATCGGGACCTAAAAAATAGGATCGGTGCATCCCTAATAATTATCAAAAACAAAAACTAAAGTTATTTTAGTTTGAGTCCAGAATATTTTAAATTTTTGCTTTCTAAATAACTGATCTAAAAATTGAACTTACTCATAATATTTAAATCATTTGAGATGCACTAGTAGATACTTTGGTGCAACATGTAGTGAAAAAAATAACCTTCTGTTTCACTCAGCTCTAATATTTGATATTTTTTGCCAGTGCAAAACATCACTGAGCTTCATGATTGATGTGTGAAACTTCATACTTGCAATGCAATGAATTGAAGTTAATGCTAAGGACTGATATTCACTAAGTTAAATGATCAGAGGGAGGCTTGATGATAATGTCTTGATGCTTTATTTCTTTATTATGTCATCAGTCACGTGACACCCTATCTTAGGGACGGTGTGGTTCTTTCAAGTTAAACAACCTTTGAGTCTCTGTGTCATCCCTCCATCTCTAAGTTTTATGTATGAACAGCCATAATGCTGCAGGTTTACATTAAAAATCTGAAGCAGTATTACTACAAATGTTAAAATACCCTCCCAATAAAAGATCTCAAATTTATATTTTTACTCAGTATTAGCTTTTGCCTAAAGTAATGAATCATGCAATTACACTATGTTACATGTATTGACCATTGGAAGATTCTCTCCTCAATTTCAATGTGTCTGGCTCCACCTAGTGGTAACATTAGGTAACTACATCCTGATAGCTGTTGCTGTTACAGTGTTTCAGGGGTTTCCCCTCAATTTAACTGAAAACCTCTTGGTTCATCTGTTTTTAATATACTCATTTAATATTTTCAAGAGCCACTGAGTCATTTTCCGTATAAATATTTTCTTCAGAGGTCTGATTGATTTGAAATTCAAGTCAAAGAAGGGTTGAGGGGCATTAAGTGGACACCCTCAGTTTGTCCGAACATTTCAACCTCCATCTGGTTTATTCTTGCTGCTTTTATTCCTTGTTCTCCAAAGATCCAACATATCTCTACAAAGACAGAATAAATGAAATGTAGAGCTAACATGTGTTTGTGTTTTCTGTCTGTTCATCAGGTGGGAAGTATGTGCCAAGAGCCATACTGGTGGATCTGGAACCAGGCACCATGGACTCTGTCCGCTCTGGACCATTTGGACAAATCTTCAGACCCGACAACTTTGTCTTTGGTAAGAACAGGACAATGTGAAATGTTGCTTCTTTACTGAAGGAGTTTAGAGGTCAGGATGGGGTACAGACTCTGGATGTTGACTTAAATGAATACATCATGCATTTCAGCATTAATCATCATTTTGTGAAAGTGCTTTGTGGTTGTAAATGATTCTATCTTCTTGTTGAAATCTGCAGGTCAGAGCGGAGCAGGAAACAACTGGGCCAAAGGTCACTACACAGAGGGGGCGGAGCTTGTGGATTCCGTCCTGGATGTGGTGAGGAAGGAGGCTGAGAGCTGCGAGTGCCTGCAGGGTTTCCAGCTCACACACTCCCTGGGAGGAGGCACCGGCTCTGGCATGGGCACCCTGCTCATCAGCAAGATCCGTGAGGAGTACCCGGACCGCATCATGAACACCTTCAGCGTGGTGCCCTCTCCTAAGGTAACGCATCAAACTCATTCTCACGGTTTACGGTCGAAAACAGGTTTTGTGTTTGTATACTATTGCATAAAATACACCAGCATGCACCTCTTTCCCGTCATTGATGTCTCCTCTCAGGTCATTTCTTTTTAAATGATGCTCATCCTCCTCGTTTCGTGTCCTCAGGTGTCAGACACAGTCGTGGAGCCGTACAACGCCACGCTGTCCGTCCACCAGCTGGTTGAAAACACAGATGAGACCTACTGCATTGACAACGAAGCTCTTTACGACATTTGCTTCCGTACTCTCAAACTCACAACACCCACCTACGGCGACCTTAACCACCTGGTGTCAGCCACCATGAGCGGCGTGACCACCTGCCTGCGTTTCCCCGGCCAGCTCAACGCTGATCTGAGGAAACTGGCCGTCAACATGGTTCCTTTCCCTCGACTCCACTTCTTCATGCCCGGCTTTGCCCCTCTGACCAGCAGAGGGAGCCAGCAGTACCGCGCCCTCACAGTCCCTGAGCTCACTCAGCAGGTGTTTGACAGCAAAAACATGATGGCAGCGTGCGACCCTCGCCACGGACGCTACCTGACAGTAGCCGCCGTGTTCCGTGGCCGCATGTCAATGAAGGAGGTGGATGAGCAGATGTTGAACGTCCAGAACAAGAACAGCAGCTACTTCGTCGAATGGATCCCAAACAACGTGAAGACAGCCGTGTGCGACATCCCGCCACGTGGCCTCAAGATGGCCGTCACCTTCATCGGCAACAGCACGGCCATCCAGGAGCTGTTCAAGCGCATCTCTGAGCAGTTCACCGCCATGTTCCGCCGCAAGGCCTTCCTCCACTGGTACACCGGCGAGGGCATGGATGAGATGGAGTTCACCGAGGCGGAGAGCAACATGAACGACCTGGTGTCCGAGTACCAGCAGTACCAGGACGCCACGGCCGAGGAGGAGGGGGAGTTTGAGGAAGAGGTGGAGGAGGATGCCTGAAGCGGGAAAAAAAAAAAGCAAGCAAGGTGTGATGAAGAATTAAACAACCAAAAAGAAGAAAAAAAAACTGAAAAAGAAAAATGTGATTGAAGGAGTGGAGTGGAAAGAATAAGGAGGTCTTGTTGGAGAAGACTGGAGGATGAAATTTGGAAATGATTGATCGTAACAACAGAAAGATGTGAGGCTGAAAGTAGGCAGAGAGGTGAGGGAGAGGTGGGATGAAAACCAGGTTAAGAAATACCAAATTATGTGCCATGTTTCCTGATAATTGTGACATCAAAACAAATCTATCTTTCTGCAAAGTCTCAAACCAGACACAGATCAGTTTAACTTCACTTCAGCATGTTTATTTTCTTTTGCGGTGACAGGAAAGTAAATCAGGAAAGAATTCAGCATCCTTTAGACTGTGAAGTTGATTCCACTAAAAAGAATATTAAATCACTGATTTTCAAATTCAGTATTTCGCACCTGGCTATTCAAGCTTGTTATATGACTTTACCTCCTGCATTAAACACGATTTAACATCCAGTAAGTGTGTCACTCTTTATCTTTAATTCCAGTGTTAAAGCGCTTCAGTGGGATAAAGTGAGACGAGGATATAAAAACATTTTTGTTAAAGTCCTGCGTCGTTGAAATTGAACCGTACAGATAAGACATACGGCCATTTTCAGTGTTATCTGCTTTTATCAGTGTTCATCACTTTTGCAGGGTTTTTTTTTTTTTGCCAGCTTCACTTTAAATGATAAATGTGAATTGAGGTAGCGTACTGTAGGTGGGAGATCCGTCAGTGTTTGTTGCCTCACGGAGGTGTGGATTCTGAGTAAACCGATCAAAAACATCATTTTCCTGCTTCTGCCTCAAACTGAGGTCAAAGTTTGAACAACAAAACAGTATGGTGGGATAAAGTCGACTGAGTATTATGATTCCAGAGATGATGGTTGACACTTAAGCAGGTGTACTAACATGAACTTTGACATAAATGATTAAAACATGACTGCTCAAAGCTGAAGGCACCACCAAACATCTTCATGGACAACTTCCTCAGGACCATTTCCTTCTTATCTCTGTAGAATCTTAAAACTAGTAAATAGATTAAATAAAAAGGAAGCAGCGAACAGAGTCTGCAATTACAACTTATGTAGCTGTAAAAAGAGGAGATAAAGTCTGCAGCTTCTGGTGTGCAGACTTTAAATTCTCTCTTCATGTTTGCTGTCTCTGTCCAGCACTTAGTACTTCTGGATTCGGATATCTGTGCTACTTCTACATTGGAAGCTATGTAGCTTGAAATTGGAAATACAATCATTTTCGGTAAATTTGTGAAAATGTACAAGATAACATTTTAAATGCAGCAGTGTCGGCATCCTCCTCAGATGCCAGCCAACGCCATGAGGTGGATCCACACGCTGCATTTTCAGCAAGCAAAGCTCTGGTCATGGAAGCAAGTTAGCATGTCAGCAGTAGTCATTACTGATATTTTAGACTCTTTAACGCCTGATCTCTTAGCTTGACTATTATCATGTGTGAAACAAGTCGGATTAGGCCCAAGTTTGTTTAAAACACTAGGTTTTCAAAATGCTTATTGGGACCAGAACCAATGAAAATGTCAGCAGCATCACACCAGCATTTACTTGAAATTAGTGAACATGTTTAACTCAGACTTTGTAAAAAGACAAATCCACATTTCGATATGTTTAAAGAAAAGCAAAACAAAATCTGTGTGACTTTTAAAATTTGTCATCACAATGAAGCTTTCCAGAATTTTCCACATCACTTGTATTTATTTGATATTCATCTTTATCAGGTTTTCATTTCTTGCATTCAAATGTTTTTTCCTGTGAAGAAGTGCACAAGTTTACATTCTGAGCCACGATATTATGTATTCAAATCAAACTCTCGGCCGTGTCATCTTTGTGTCTGTGTGTTTTGTATCTCTGCTTTCTTGATTGTACCTTTTTTAATTCCCATAGAACAATCTGACCTGAGATCCCAATGTGACTGTGAAACGTGTGCGAAATAAAAAGGCATTTGTAGGAAAAAAAAAAGTTGTATTTGTTATTATTTTCTCTAAGGGTTTGAACCCAGGAAGTCTTACACTTTCATGGCAACAACAAACAGATGGAGACGCAACAGAAAGGTAGGCATCCATAGACTCCTCCCGTTACGAACAGTAGTCATATGTCTGTGATTTAACTTGATTTAATTGATCTTTTTAACACAATTTTCTATATACATGTATCTGTTGGTTGGTATTTATGAACACTTAAATCTCCTGTAAGAAGCTTTAAGTTTGTGTGGATGTTTGCACCCCCTGGTGGACAAACTGTTATCTCTTTGCTGACCTAAATGTGTAAGAAATGTTCTTCATCCTGCTTTCTTTGAACGGACAAGTGCATCACTTTCTCTCTAAAATACAAAAAACTTCTCTTTCTGCAGCCTGCTGTAAATTACTTTGACAACTACCCCAAGCTGCAGTTTCAGCCATTAAAATAACTATATTATTAGACCTTTATTTTACCAGGTAAAAATGTTTGTGAAGCAGCTCTCATTTACAAACATGACCTGACCAAGAGGCGCCAACAGGAACACATACACAGTCATATAAACATAAACAGAACAAAAGTGAACAAGTAACAAGCAATGTGCGCAAGGTGTAAAAAAGTATGTGTGTAAAAGTATGCATGTAAGTAAAGTCCGAAGTGATCAGCAGGAGCAACAGTCAATTAAAATCTGTTGAAGTTTTAGCTTGAAGGTTGTGAGTGGAGTCAAGGTTGAGAGTTTGAGGGTGTTTTGTAAGTTGTTCCAGTCGTAAGCTGCTGCAAAACCAAAGGAATTACGGCCGAAAACAGTAGAAGTACCGGGGATGATGAACTTGATGTAGTTACTGGACCTAGTGCGATATGAGGCTTGGGTGACGTGAAGAAGAGAGGACAGGTAGGGAGGTGGCTTGCCCAGGATTGACTTGTATACGAAATAAAGCCAGTGGTGAAGCTGTCGGGTATGAAGGGAGGGCCACTTCACCAATTTATAGAGATCGCAGTGGTGAGTGTGGATATGAAGACATCAGTCTTGTTGCTGATGGTTTTGTTTTGCTATTGTGGCACAGAAGAGGCGTCAGTATTAATTTCAGTCCGTTTCATAGCCAGCAAAAAACCCTTGCAGGAGCTTTAATACCTTCAATCTTTGAAATGAGGAAGGAAATGATACATATACACCACAGGAGCACAGACTGAGGAAGCTAACACTGTTACACATTACAGCTGCTGATAATGCAAGCACACGCTTCACGCTGACTTCAATTCTTTGATTTTAATTGAATGAAGATTGACTACTAGTGAGACCTGCTTCTGAACAACAGTTATTGTCTGGTTGGTGTTTTTATTTCTCTCTGGATGACTTGGTGATGAAGGTAACGGGCACTAAGAGCTCAGTGCAAGAGTTCTCTGTTAACCAGCAGAGCTTCAGTGTGACACATGTACAACAGTCAGGCCCACTTCTCAACAAGTAATTTGATTGGCCGAGAGATATAAAGGTATACAACAGCTGTGGAACTTTGTATGAATGTCTACCATAGATATCACTCTGCTTTATCACTCAATCAATCAACCTTTATTTGTATAGCACCAAATAACAACAAACGTTATCTGAAGACACTTTTACAAACAGATCAGGTCTAGACCGTACTCTATGTTCAATTAATAACAAAGACCCAGCATCAAGGATAAGATCCAGTCCCATCTTACAGACAGCAGGACTCAGTCTGATCTCATCTTAATCCACCATGAGCAGAGCACTTTGCAGCATTTAGCAAGTTACAGTGGCAAGGACAAACTTCCTTTAACAGGCAGAAACCTCCAGCAGGACCGGACTCATGTTAGACACACATCTGCTGAGACCGAGTTGGGGTTGGAAAGAGGGATAGAGGAGAATAAGAGAGAGAGTGATGATAGTGCTTTAGGAGTTCTGAATACCTCTACGTGGCTTCACTAACTTTACCGCCAACAGTCATCGTCTAGATTGAAGCTGTACTCTGATATTTACTCAAATAACATGTCATTTAAACAATAGGCCTAAATTATAAGATGTAGAAAAACACACCATAGTAAGGACTAAGACCAATATATTTGCTCTGAGAAGCAGTGAAGTCATGAAACCTGTGATAGTGGAGCTAAGAGAATGATACCGCTGTATAAAAGCTAAATCACACCCAAAGTCATTCTGTTGTGCTGAGCATGTTATTTAGTACAAATGCACTCTTTCTTGCACAACTATACACCCAATCAACTTTAAAAGAAACACTGTAAACAGCATTTTTAGACATTTTATTTTTATTGTCTTTGCTGAAGAATATTTGTTTGATTTGTTTATTTATTCATTTATTTATATGTGAGACCATGCAAAGCTCTGTATTTGAGCCTTATAGCCAAGGTGGTAGCAGAGAGAATAACCTTCACATGACAGGAGACTTAGGGACAATATAATTAAAGTCTGATTGATTGATTGATTGATTGATTGATTGATTGATTGATTGATTGATTGATTTAATATACAGTCTATGGGAAAATGGATCAATTCACAGCAGGCATTCAGTTTTGTAAAGCGTTTTGCATACAATGACATTGTAACACAAAGTGCTGTACATAACTTCAAAATAGAATAAATCAAGAAAAAGATCCCACCCCCAGCCCCGACCCCAAACCCACTCCATAATCCTAAGGTTAAGAACACAATATGCAACAATAATAAAAACAATAAAAATAAAATAAATAAATAAAATAAAAAAGAAGTTGCTGAACGAACTGAGGAAATGCTCTGATGATATATTAATGGGGAAACACTGGAGGTAAAATAAGATGTTAAAACTCAAAACAGGAAATTAAAATCACCAAAGTAAAATACATTTCTAAGATAATAAAAGACTAAAATATTAAACCATTAAAATAACTTAAGATGCTAGACTTAACCCTCCTGTTATGTTGCGGGTCAAATTGACCCATTTTAAAATTCTATTTTAGGCAATATATACCTTCCAAACCAGCTAAATGCAGTATAAAAATCTGGGCAGCATGTGACAGAAGAGGTGTCATGTTAATTTATCAATATCACTTCATAAAAAATAAAAAAAATAAAAATTTAAAATAAAATAAACAAAAATCTATGTCATGTAAAACCATTGTATTTGTATTTAGGGCTTTCCAATGTACATTAAAAAAGTTTTAACATTAATTTTCATGAAAACGAGTGAGTTATTCTCATTGAACCATGATCTGTGAGAATTAAGAAACACAAATGGACCAAATCTTGATTTAAATGGTTAGTAATGGAGTTAAAAATTAGATTAAAAAAATGTGTAATTGGAATTTTTGGGGTTTCTGATACTTTTGGATAATTGAATATGCCTCGCGTCAAATTGACCCAGGAACTTTATTCATGCCTATTTGTTGTTCTTTTGTATTTATAGCTGATGTTATTATTATTTTTATTTTATTTTTATTTGTAGGTCTTATTCTTATGCCTTGTACAAAGAGAGCACAGTTTACCAAATTCAAATTCCTTGTGTGTTCAAGCATACCTGGCCAATAAAGCTGATTCTGATTCTGATTCTGATTCTGAACATTATTGCTGTTCCAGAGAAACAAACATAACAGGAGGGTTAAAATAAATAATTAATTACATAAATAAATAAAGTAGAATAAAAGTGACTAAATTGGAAATAGATAATAAATAAATAAATAAATAGAACTATTAAGAATAAAAGCAAGACTAAAAAGGTAGGTCTTGAGTTTGCCTTTAAAAATATGTATGCTTTTGGCAGCCCTCATATATTAAAGGTTTTACCTCAGCCACTTCAACACAAAAATATTTCAAGTATAAACAGTGACCTAAATAAGTCAGCCTGAGCAGAACAAAGTAACACATGGGGCGGAAAACGCTGTCTGGTGACCGGATACATAAAACATCAGCCTGGAGAAGTCGTGCCTGTCCTTAGGTTTAACTGCAGACCAGCTCTCTATGGCCCCGAGCCACAACCGACGAGTTTTACCGAAGCTTCCCGAGTGCTATCGATTTCAAATGGTCCACAGACCCGACATCAACCGAAAGTCTCCAGTTCCTCCCGATCCGGCCCCATTGAAGTGAGTTGTTGTCGGGGTTTGGGGGTGATGGGGTGGACGAGATTAAGAAAATAAATAAATAAAAAAAAAGGAGATTTCCAGAAAGCATCCCTCCTGAGCCCCTCCCAGCTCCCAGCCCGGTGGTTTTCGGCTTCGAAGCTTTTCTAAAGGTAATTACCATCATCCAATTATCCTTGTGTATGACAGCATGTAGTGTGTTTCCACAGTATTTGTCTCAAACAGGGAGATATTGGGTTAAATTATGCAGCTTTCCTGTGATGTTCTGAGTGTTTGCTGGTGCTGGTGCTGGTGCTGAGCGGTCCCCCCGTACAGCTGATTGAGATCAGGGCGTGAAACCACCAGCAACGTCGCGAAGGTGTGCTGGATGCCAACATTTACTGACATTTCCACTCAATACCATAAATATGAACCATTTTCCAATGCATTAAAATGTGGAAAAACAGTGAAATCCCCGAGAAAGTCTCAGTATCCACGCGTAAAAGCGAGGATGTTATTTCATAAGGTATCATTTGCGCACCGAGTGGCCTCATTCCTCCTCCAATATGTGGGCAACACGGTACATTCCCTCACCGTCCTGCTTCTGTCTCGATAATTAGCTCAATCTGACACAACTATGATGCTTAGAATGAGATCCCTGATGGGGTTTTTACGCACAACAGAATACGGCAAAGATTGCATGTGTGTGTGGCCCAAGCTGTGCTGCATTATTCTGCCCTGTGTGTGGGATATACCCGCCTGAAATGAGGTATTTTCTGGTGGTTACGGTTCTGGTTACGCAATGCTGCTGTGCGCTACGGCACACTTAAGACGCTGACTAAGTATTTATCCCATCGAAGGAGAGTCTTTAAAAACAGTGAATTCTGCGGCCTGGACTCTTCTCTCTTGTTCTTAGGAGTAATTTTAGGAACAAAGCGAGTTTAATCCTGATGTAAATCAGTGTCTGTGTTGGATTAAAGAGCAGAAACAGAGACTGCATGCCAAAATATGAAAACCATTCTCGTTACACACAGACTCTGACATCAAAGTGTCTGGATATATCCAACCACAACCTCATCTCTTCATTACTCATTCATTGTCTTTCATTTCCTCCATCTTCCATCCGGACATCCCCGTAACGGGACAGCCCCCATTCATGCCGGTCGTGACACACCCTTGGTGCACCAGCAGCTGCTCCAGGCTGTGTGTGGCAGAGGAGGGGGGAGAGGGGTGCAGGTGCAGGAAACACTGTGATCCAGAGAGGGGACATACTTTTAATATTTGGTTGATGTCTTTATCTTTTAGTTAAAGCTGCTGTGAGGAACTTCTGATTTATATCAATTTTGGCACCCCATTGTGGACAAAATGAGACCTCTTATAAAGGTACTTTATTGATCCCCAGGGGGGAATTCAATTTTTTCACTCATGCTATTTTTGGACATGCTACACATACAGTTTTTTTTTGGGTATATACATACAATGCACACACATGCAGTGAACATGCTTAGGGAGAGATGTCAGAGTGAGGATACTGCTGTCAAACCAGCGCACCCAGAGCAGTTGGGGGTCGGTGTCCTGCTCAAGTGAACCAGCACCTCTCCAGCCACCAGTCCACTTGCCAAACTTCGTTCATACTGGGACTCGAACTGGCGACCCTTCAGTTCCCAAGCCAAGTCCCATATGGACTGTGCTACTGCCACCCCCAACTGAGCTACTGCCTACCCCAAACCCCAATTCTGTACATGCAAAAGTAATGTTTTCAACAAAAAACCTCACCCTGCTGTCTTTTAACAGCCAGATTTATCACTCAATGTGATTATTTGCCATGAAAACAGCCGAAAAAGGGTGTTTCTAAAGCCAAATGTCAATCATGTGGTCTGACACCTACCCCCTCCGAGTGGTTTAAGGCATTAAAAATGACAACAGAGAAGTTATCAGTGTTGTTGTTTACGGTTTTGTTTGCTTTTGAAGGTCAGAGGCATCAGTGTTGGTTTCAGTCTGTTTCTCAGCAGGTGAAAAACTCCTCATAGTGCCTTGAAAGAGTCTAGTATTGATGTCAGTACATTTGACCTACATGTAACCCACCACAGATCAGCCCACAGTGTTTTAAAGGGATATTTCAGTATTTTTAAAGTGGAGTTGTATGAGTTTTAAATCACTAGTAATTGTTCTAACCCCAACGGATGCTGCCTCGCTTGGCTCATGTAATGAGAAACTCCAGGGATCAAAAGCACGCAAGCTAGGCTACAGATTTCTGCAGATGGGGCCACTTCCGCTACATGATTTAGCTAATTTTGAAAAAATCTGACCCAAGCACTCATCACGGTTTAGGGGTACGCTCTACTGGGCAGGCAGAAGAGCACGTGTGTTGTGTCCGCAATGAACGAGCTTTCTGGTGGCAAAGTGCTGAAAAAAAATTCCAGTGCAAGCGTACACCTAAACCGAGATGAATGCTTGGATCCTGTCTGCAAAAATCTGTAGCCTAGGTTGCATGCTGTTGCTCCCTGGAGTTTCTCATTTAAGGGGCCAAGATGAGCAGCATCCATTGTGGCTACAAGTGATTTAAAACTCATACAACCCCACTTCAAAAACACTGGAATATCCCTTTAAGACCCATAAGAACGCTCACAAAAGAGGTCAAATAAACAAACTAGTCAAAAGGTGCTGTAAGTGACACAATCTATATTAAGAAACAATATTAAGTCATGCTGCAAAAACAACAAAGAGACTGATCAGTCTGCTGTAATTAAAGAAAGAAACGTATGCCAGCGTAGCAGCTCATGAGTGCCATCCGATCGGACCAGATAAGAGAGAATAAGAGGGTTCATAACATCCAGTAAAGGAGAGTAATACTGTAAAAGCTCCTGCAACTGGAACTATCAGATAGCATTTGAGTCATGGCGGAGTGAGTTCTTGTTGGATAGAGACAGAGCACTTACATGAGCATCAGTGTTTAAGTACAGGATGTTAACATTAAGGAGTTGGCTGGAAAGCTAATCTACATGTGCAGCTCTTACGTAGGCCTTTAACAATTCTATTTGAGAGTTTGAATATTCTAAAGCTCAATGGATTGTGTTTTTTAAGCTATTGGAGGTAAAGTGTAAACTTTTAGGGCTTTCTTGTAAAACACTCCTGTTAACTCAGAATGAGCCTTTTATATTTACATAGGAGGAAGCCCCCTTTAAAGGAGGGTGCCATCTTGCACAGCCATGTTTCAAAAAATGAAGAAGAGCGTGGTTGCCGTGGTCAAAAGTATTTGCATTGATAGACATATTTGATGGTAAGAACTTGACAAATGGAGGATCATACTGATGCATCACAGGAGCTTCTTGTCCTCAAAGGACACCGTTACCTCGCTTAATAGTGAGCAAAGGAGCGTTTCATCGAGATTTTGACCCCTAGATATAGCTTAACATTCCCATTTGTACACACTGTACCTTTAAGTGTTGATGAAGCGTCTTGTGCACTGAGGCCACAGTGCCTTGGGGTTGATTCCCAGTCCTGGCATGATGTGGTGCATGTCATCCAACTCTCCTTATGGTATGATGCAATGCAATATTAAAGATTATGAAACAATAAGATAAGATAAAAAACAAAATTATCTTATATGAGAAAGTATGATGAGTTCTGACCTGACACACTTTAATACGACAGTATACGATTCAACACAATATGCTTAACTGTCCTTTAGGGAAATTTATCTTGGACTGGAGTGCTGCACACATTTATCACCCTCGCTGTGGAAACAGAAAAGCACAAACCAATGAAATTCACAAACAACAGATTGCACATAGAAAGCAGCAGCAGCAGCAGCAGCAGCACATAAGTCATGGTCCCAAACCAGGCATCACTGCTAACTGTAGGATAAAAACCTCTGAACGTTCATGGATGTATTACTGTAGCATAGAAACCACCATATCAGCTCTGGGAGATGATTTCAATATAAGGGTAATTCTAGCCCAGTTTATCATTAAATTAACACTCAGGACCGACGTCTAATAGGAATTAGTCAGAAGGATTATGACGAAGAGAGAAAGATTACAAGGCAAAGACAAATCAGAACAAGACTGAATGTTTGAGAGGATGAATAGAAAGAAGAGAAAACGGCAGGACAGCAGAGAAGCAGAAATATGAGAGGGACAATGCTGTGATGAAGAGGAGGAGGATGGAGGCAGGATGCAGAGATAAGAGGAGAAGGCTCTTGTGTCAGAGAGTCGGGATGGATGTCAGACTGAAGAGATCAGTACTAAAGAGGCAATCTCCACGCCTCTCACACTGAGGAGGCCGCTGAATGTGTCACACAGCACCTATTGATTGATCTGATTGGTGATAACAAATGACAGAAGAGCAGTGACCTCATTTACTGTCAAAGCTTTTAAAAAGGACATCGCTCCTTAAGTGAAAGGACCAAGGTCGCTTCATAGTTGTACCTTTCAATAACACTGAGAGAAAAATCAAACTAACCTGCACGCCATCCAGGACTTATGATGGTCCAGGGTCAGGAAACAGGCAGGTTACATCAGACCTTTCACACTGCTCAAAGTCCTCACCTCTGATCGGCAAGGGAGGGTTTTGTTAACAACCAGACACCAAGACCAATCAGTTAATGAATTATTAATTATGCCGCCAAATCATAGCACAGGTTAACAGCACACAGTGAAAAGCAGGTTGAGACTGCATGCTTTGCTAGGACTTTAAGAGGGACCCAGGGACGTGTTGTTACCTTTGTTTATTGTGCCTGTTTGTAGAGGGTGATGCAAAAATACAATTAAATTATAAGTGTTTGCAAACATACCCATTTATTTTATTTTTTTATTTTGAAGGTATATTTTTTGGGCTTTTGTGCCTTTATGATAGGAGAGCTGAAGAGAGACAGGGAATGTGTGGAGCAGAGAGGGGGGAAGACATCCAGGACTTGGTCGCGGCCGGCGACCTCTGCAATGAGGACTATAGCCTCTGTATGTGGGGCGCTTAGATCGCTAGGTCACCAGCGCCCCATGATTCTGGTTTTAGACTTTGACTTTAGACTTTAGACTTTATTACCCCCCTTAGGAGATCCTTCTCCACAGCCCCTCTTCTGTTCCACAGACATACATCACAAAAAGAACACGAAATACACTGCAAGCAAACACCAGCATCAACATTCAAACAAACAAAGTCTGTACTCTACACTGTTCAGCAAGGCCTTTTGTTTAGGGCCGCCATAGCAGCAGGGATCAAGGCGAGTCCCTCTACACCTCGGTGCCCTGTATCTGCGACCTGATGGGAGTAGGATGACATATTTGTTCAGTGGATGTGTGATGTCCTGTTCTATTAAAGTTGCAATGTGTGTAATGGCCCTGTTGACTTCAAAGAGGAGTGTATGCTTGAGTATCATTTCTGTCTGTTTCAATATATTTAAAAATAATAACTTTTTAACTGGGGTTGTGTAAATTTGGAGCATTGTTCTTTGCATTCAATAATAAGATAAAAAAACAACAAATTATTTTCCTTGCTTAAAGCTGGGGTTGGTAGTCTCAGAAAACTAGCATGAATTTGAATGTAGCATGTCTTCAGGACTCCGTCTAACTCCTCCTCCCTTCCCCTCGGAGCTCCTCCAAAACGACGCCCCCGCTCACATGTACAAGCGCCCCTGATTCATGACCATATGATGGTGACTGATTCAAAACCGGTCCTCACCAAAACATTCCAATGGTGAACAAACAAACAAACAAACATGGCTGCTGTTAGTACTCACAACTGTCATGCTAGCATTATCCAGTTGTACCGGTGACACGATATCAGGAGAAAAGTTATAACACATATATAATACTTTAACAGCTCTACTGTTTGTTAAACGTGTTCAGTGTAGATGTTCTTAATTCCTACAGTGTTGACAGTCAGTGAAGGCATCAGGAGAGGTGTAGAGTGTGTGAGCGGGAGAGAGGAGAGACAAGAGGAGAAGTTCTTCATTCATTCAAACATTGGTTGATTGTTGTTAAAGCTCAACGCGTTCACAAATCGGCTCGTCATCCCTACAGCGTCCGGACAGACGCTACAGTACATCTACAGTTTCTGTAGGACTTACTAAATGTCATTAATTCTTTTGCTTGTCAGAGCCCCCGTGGTGAGAGCTTTTTAGACTCTGATCCGGACTACAGTCCTGAGCAAAGCACCTCATCGGGTCAGAGGGGACAGGCCCGAGGTCGAGCGAGAGGGGCAGTAAATAGAGTCAGGGGAAGCAGAGGCAGGAGACGGGGAGTGAATGTACGCGCAGGAGGCGGGCAGAATGGCAGGACAGGATTTCATTGGTTTAAAATTTTGGACCCCAAAAACGGTGATTGGTTGGTGTTTTCCCAGGTTTACTCCGGCTGTAGATAGCAGCTTTTTTTCACTCTTTTTAAAGAACACATTATGTATTGATTGTCATCGGGACAGAAAGATCATTTTAACCAGTATAACAAAAAGTGTATCTAAATCTGACTACCAACCCCAGCTTTAAAGTATCAAGATGCATTGAACTGAAAACCCTGTATCCTTATATATCTGGCTCACAATCACAACACCCTTCTGAAGCAGCAGATGTGATATTTGAAATTGCCAGAAGATGCATCACTCTCCAGAAAATGAAGCATACATAAACCTCTCCATAAATTGCTACTCCTTCTACCATGACTGCACTTTTCTGATAATTTATTTTTCATCTCTAACTTTGCAGCTTCCATATCATCTGCTTGTACCTGTCAATTCTCTCTGTACAACATATATAACCATGCAGCAACCTCTCATTTCTCCTTCAGATATATAGCTCTCTCTATCAATGATTTAAACCTGTGATTTATTCCTTTCAGCACCCTGACACAAACACTCACACATGTAATAAGCTAATGGCTCTGTGGAACATTAAAGTACGTTGAATCAGACTTGCTCCCCGAGGCACTGATTAGAAAAATATGCTACAATTATAGTGTTTCACTAAAAGACTGAGTGCATTGCGGGCAGTGTTTCTGCCCACTTTAATGCTTGAGTGTCATTGAGATGTTACTTCACGTCTGTTGAAAGGAAAGTAGATTGCTTTCTCCTTTTTTTCCTTCAAATGGCACTCTCTCCCCTCATCTTAATACGCTGGCAGGAATTCAATGCCTCCATATTCTCTTTTCAGAATCTAAAGATGCAGTGATCCTATTATTCTGTCTGTAACACTGCAGGAGATACAAAAAGCACAACAACTCTTACTTCACTTTTCAGAGGAGGTCTCTGACACTTTCCACCCTTTGAAGCTCAAATCTGTTTGTTTGCACAAGCCATTTTAGCGCAAACATATCAGGTCCATTTTTCCTGGCAGTTACTTGTAGGTTTGTTGCCAGTGTTTTGATCTGGCAGTAAACCTACATATGACTTCCAGGAGGTATTTTTCCACAGCGCTAGTGAAAACACAGAGTCAAATTCGTACTTCTGAAATATTAACTTTTCGAACATTTGACTATCATTATGAACTTAAAAACATCACAGCATGACCTCTGAATACGTGTGGAAGACAGGAGCAGAAGTGTCACATTTGTCTCCTATCAAATGCACAAAAGCCTGTGTGTGGTGGAATGAAGTATTAAAGGTGACATATCATGCAAAATCTACTTTTTAATGGTTCTCTACCTGAAATATGTGTCCCTGTTTACAGACCCCCTGAAAATGAAAAAAAAAAACATTCTGCCCCTGTTCTGATTTCTCCATCTTTCTGTAAATGTGTGCTGAAACGAGCCGTTTCAGTTTTCAGTGTTTCTCATACGTCACAACGACATCCGGTCTGTAACAGGAAGTCAGAGCAAAGAGTTGTGACTCTTTGAATCTTCCATCCTCAGTACTTCTCTTTAAAGCAGTTTATTTTGGTCTCTTCCGCCATCCATCCATCCATCCATCCATCCATCCATCCATCCATCCATCCATCCATCCATCCATCCATCCATCCATCCATCCATCCATCCATCCATCCATCCATCCTCTGCTGCCACTGCTCAGTCTAATCCAGTGCTGCAGTCGTGAAAGGTCAAGCAGCCTCATGCCAACTGGCTCCAGTCCATGTCATCATCTCGGGGGATGATCACGAACTACAGCACTTATATCCCTCTCACTCTCTGCTGTAAGTTCTGTTAACAGAGATGGAGTCATTCAGTCAGTCAATAAGTACATTTAGAGAGACAGAATGAGGTGTTTATGCTGCTTTTATTTTATC
Organism: Notolabrus celidotus; assembly: GCF_009762535.1. Lineage (NCBI taxonomy): Eukaryota > Metazoa > Chordata > Actinopteri > Labriformes > Labridae > Notolabrus > Notolabrus celidotus. Next base: position 28,744,903 of record NC_048287.1, on the reverse strand, counting down.
CTTATGTGAAACACTCGTGACGAGGAGTGTTGTGAGGAGGAGTAAGCCTGATGCTGAACACTGGCTGCAGCCTTCATAGTGGGCATTAAGGCTCCAGGTGTTTGCAGCTTGGTATAACACATGCAAGCTTTTGACTGTGATGGCATGCAACATTTACTTTGACTTTATTTGCTTTATGTTTTATTTTTAGGGCAGATGAAAGTGGAACAATGCATTGGACATTGTTTATTGCATTGCCAGGAGCATGTGTCTATACTAGCTCCCCCAATTCACCTCTCAGAGGTTACTGAAGATACATTTGGTTTTGTTTAAAGTAGTCACTACAGATAGATAATTCATTAATCTCAGAAGGGAAACTGTGTTAATCAATAAAAAGTCTCAAAGCCACATTTCCAAAGTGCATTATTTACTTCCTGAGACTTTAAACAGAGCACAGCAGGCTCACAAATAAACAACCACATGCTAATCCAGTACAAACAGAATATAAACCATGCTAACCATGAGGCACTAGCTGCTACAACAAGCTCCCTCAAGCACTGCGGCATCTTAAAGAAAAGTTATATTCCACTCCTCTTCCTCCTCATTTCCTTTCTTCCTCTCATCCCCTCCATCCTCATCGCTCGCTCTGGCTCGGGGTCATGTGATGTGATTGGAGAGCAGATCGACTCCTCACACTGCGGGAGACGACAGCTGCTCTTCAGCTCACCACACGTCTCTCGTCTTTGCTTCGAAGCCGCTCTGTGCATAAAACTTGGCCTGATCATATATTTGGCTATAGATTTCCTCGTCAGTGGCTGCTGGCAGTGCACCCTCTCTCTCTCTCTCTCTCTCTCTCTCTCTCTCTCTCCTCTCTCTCTCTCTCTCTCAGGTATTTGAGGAGCTAATTTGTGAAATTCTTTTTAGAGAAGCAGAACTTCACTTCAGCTTCAAAACACAGATTGAAGATGGCATGCTTCTACTTTGCAGATTAGTTTTTCGACTGAACACTGAACCCAAATTAGACATTTTATCTTCGCCTTAAACACACTGACCTTTTCAAGCAGATATTCTTGTTTCTAATAAATGTATCTTGTCTTATAAGTATGGCAAAAATCTCTTTTTAGATACCTCATATTTGATCTTTTAGACTCACTTTCATGCTATTAAAAGCTTCCTTATTTGTTGTATTTTCTGTGTGGGTTTCTTTTTTCCAGAGACAGACTCTTCAAGATGAAAGTAATCAGCTCTGCAGTGCTCTGCGCCTTGTTCTGCACCGGTAAGCACCAATATAATCAGTCTCATGGGATTGGGTTTGGAAAGATAAATGGCTGAAACAGGCCTCCTGCAAAACTGAATGAGTTCCAACACTACAAAAAGAGCAAGCTATATTTTATACATTTGTAATTTTGCAATATAACTAATTGACCCTTTTTCCGCTCTCCTTTCTTTTCTTGAAAAAGACTAGATTGTATTTACATCTCTTCTTTTTTAGCAGTCATTATGTGAGGAATTAACATTTCAAACACTTTCATACTTTTTGTGTAAGTTCTTTTTTTTTTCCATAAGAACAAAGTAAATTATTCAGAGGTCTTTGAACAAATCAGAATATAACTATAAAAAGATGTATTTTAAAATAAACTCTTATCTAATTTTTCTTCCACAGTTGTGTCAGCAACTTTGAAAGGTAAAATGCATGCTTGTTTGGATTACAATGCATGACGGGGGATGCTTTTGAGAAACAAAACATGTGCATGAGATAGGCTAAAATGTTAACATGTTTAAAACTTGGGTAGATAAGGCAGACTTTTTCCAGCATGTGATTTGAAACATGAATGTTTCTAATCAGTCAAAGAGGAACACAGGACAGCCTTCTTTGGGGAGGACATTCACATCGATGTCCCGTCTGGGAACGTCGGTGAGGTGGTGTTCAAACCCAGGACCAATCGCTCCGCCGAGGTGACTCTGCTGCAGGAAGGTAAGGTGATGAGTCCTCGGTGCCACATCAACTCTCTGGGTCACCTGGTGGTCGAGGACGTACAGGAGGAAGATGAGGGAGTGTATGTCATCAAGATCGCCAACAACTCTAACACAGCCAAGCACCTCATCCTCATTGTCAGGGGTGAGCTGTCTGATATGAACTCTGAAAGCTCAAAAGTATTACTCAGTGTGAATTTGTCTATTTAAAGTCATAGTTGTGTCAGAAAGAAATGCATTGCTCTAATGGAGACAACTTGTAAAAGCTACAAAATATGATTATATACAAATTCTGTTCAGTCAGGCCACTTAGCGATCTGGACGGTGCTCAGTCAAGAACAAGAAGCTAGCTTGTTTTCTTATAAGCGGTATGAAAACTGCGTGCAAATTACCCATTAGTGAACATGCTGTGTTGTACAGAAAATTTAACACATTAAGGGCCCAATCTACTAAAGGGTTTGCATGTATAAAAACACAGGTAAACTTGATAGGGAGCACCAAGGATTGCGTCTTTCAAATGAGGAAAATAGCACGTGCAATCCATTTAGCGTGTTTGCCTTCATGAATATGCAGGATACATGCAGATTATCAGGAAGCAAAATACTGGGAGGAGGAGATGCAAATGTAATCATTAAGCACCAGCAATGTAATTTATCAAACCTGAAGCAGATTGCGGTCGGTGTTTTTGCTTCTATATTTAGCACGTTTGAAAGGCAGGTGCAAACTGGCACAGCGTTATGCACGAATGGCTGCGGTCATTGTGGCGAGAAGGAGGCATAAATGCAATGACAGACAGTGTCAACATATTTGGACTGTCAGAAATAAAAATAGTAGAGACATATCGTATATCCAGCAATGCCATTTTAAAGTAGCTGGAGCCATACAAGATAGTCTACAACTCATCTGGATTGTCACTTTTTATTGTCTTTTTAAAGTTGCTTATTAATCTGGAAGTAAGGGAAATAATTACAGTAATTCAGTGCCCCAATTTTTACCAGATTATTAGCAAACCTTGACGAAATATGAACGTTTTAGGTCACCAAGCTTTGTACTTTCTTATTGAGTTACTTAACAGAAGATTTGTTTAATGACTGAGGAGTTAAAGTTAAACAAGAACACGATTAAACTTTTGTACTCTTGTTAATTTGAAGGCAGTGTATTCAACCATATCATTGCACAGTGGTTTTTAGTTACAGGGATTGTGCTTTAGCCTTAATTTCCTCTTGTCTTGTTGAATAGATTGTGCTTTGGAGCAAGTGGTGAAGTATGGAGAAACTTACCACATCCGTTTGAACCAAGTCGAAGGCCCCATCACCCTGGAGTTCAGGTACTGTTAGTGAGTTAAGGACAAAGAAATCTGCATTGTGTTACAAATTGTTCAGCTCTCAATGCTGTAAAGACAGCTACAAAAACACTGAGAGGACCTATACACACCCATGTGCCTCTTCTTAAGTTCTACTGTTATCTGAATGAACCCTGTTAAGGAAAATGAAACATTTCTTGTGCTGCTTTATTCCATATTTTATCTATTCTGTTCTATTATATGTTCTTGTCCATATTAAGGCCCAGTCTGGTTCAGCCCAATCAGACTCTGATGCATCATGCTACAGAGTCTCCTCCCATAGTGCTTTACAACCAGACGGCGGTGATTGCAGAGGAGTATGTGGGACGCCTGGGCGTGTCAGAGAAACAGGTGACACTGCACTCAGTCAGGATGATGGACGAGGGGAGCTTTACGGTGCTGGACCGCGAGGGCAAAGTGAGAAGAAGGAACTGTCTGAATGTCAGAGGTGAGGCGAGACCTAAGCGTTAGCTCCTTGCACCCTCTCAGATTTAATTGGCTGATCCATCAATCTCATGTATGTGTTGTGGGCATCTAAGTGGAGCTAATTTGAATGCAGTACTGATGTCTGTGCAATACTTAGAGCTGGGTAATGTGGGGAGTCAGGTTTTTGATAAAAGCTTAAATACTTTTCTGAAAGATTTAGCTTTTGATATCTTTTTAATCAAAATGTAAGTAGTGTTACCCTTTTTGTGTCTCTACTACCTTTTAATCTTTGCAGAGAGTCCTGATCCACATTATCTTTTTCGTAAGGGCATTAAAGTATCTTAATGGTGTTGTGAAAAAGGTCATAAGTTATTCTTTAATGTATTTCAAATGGCGTTAAACTCGCCTGCAGGGCGGTATGTTGAATGGAGTGTATATAAGAATGTCAAATACACATTTAATGAAGGTTAGGGAACAAAATATTGTAACCGCAGACTGAGACATAATGGTTATGTATGCTCCTAAAAAAGGATGTCTCAAGCATCTGAAGAGTGATGGCTCTTTGAAGCTCTTAGTGGTGGTTTGAGCTCAGTGCTACAGTTAACATCCTCACAGTGGCCGTGCTTTCATGCTGATGTTCTGGTCACAGTAATCAATTTGGTGATATTGTACTTTACTAATGAGTAAAATGATGATGTATTTATTATTCATACTTTTAGTTACATGAGTGTCTTTACCAGATATAGTGGGTCATCCAGTAGCTGAAAACCTCAAAGAAAGTCAGGACATTAGGCAAGGCAAGGCAAGGCAGCTTTATTTGTATAGCGCATTTCATACACAAGGGCAACTCAATGTGCTTTACATTAAAACATTAAAAGCATTGGAGACATTCAGACAGGCATAAAAGAACATAATTAAAATGACAAATATAATAAAACAGAAAAGAAAAGGAAAATTAGAAATATATTAAAAATTACATTAAAATTTTAATTTAAAGTGGGTTAAAATGAGCTAAGATAGGAAGGCAGTGGCAAATAAAAAAGTGTTAGTCTTTGATTTAAAAGAGGTGAGAGTTGGAGCCGACCTGCAGCTTTCAGGGAATGTGTTCCAGATATGTGGTGCATAATGACTAAATGCTGCTTCACCATGTTTCCTTCTGACTCTTGGGACTGAAAGCAGACCAGGACCTGATGACCTCAGAGGTCGAGGTGGTTCATAAAGTAGTAGCAGATTAGCAATGTATTTTGGGCCTAAACCATTCAGTGCTTTATAAACCATCAGCAGGATTTTAAAGTCTATTCTCTGACAGACAGGAAGCCAGTGTAGAGATCTAAGAACTGGAGTAATGTGGTCTACTGTTTTGGTCCTTGTTAGGACTCGAGCAGCAGCATTCTGTATGAGCTGCAGCCGTCTGATGGACTTTTTAGGGAGTCCTGTAAAGACCCCGTTACAGTAGTCTAGTCTGCTAAAGATAAATGCATGGACGAGTTTTTCTGCATCCTGCTGAGACATAAGTCCTTTAATCCTTGATATATTCTTAAGGTGATAGTAGGCTGACTTTGTAATTGTCTTAATGTGGCTGCTGAAATTAAGGTCTGAGTCTAAGACTACACCAAAGTTTCTGGCTTGGTTTGAACATTTCATCATTGCAGATTGGAGCTGAGCAGTAACCTTTAACCTTTCTTCCTCGGCTCCAAAAACAATCATTTCAGTTTTTTCTTTGTTTAACTGAAGAAAGTTCTGGTTCGTCCAGTCATTGATTTGTTCAATGCATTTACTCAGTCTTTGTATGGGACTATAATCCCCTGGTGATATGGTGATGTAAATGTGTGTGTCATCTGCATAGCTATGGTATTTTATTTGGTTGTTTCTTATTATCTGACCTAAGGGGAGCATGTAGATGTTGAATAGTAGAGCCATTAAAGTCTGTTGAACTCATTCTCTGGAGAACAGGAATGTCTGTATAAAGTCTAAAGGAAACTCTAAAGGAATCAAGAAAGGCTCTTTGATAATAGTATGTTTTCAGAAGAGATTAAAAAGAACACTGACTCAGCTGACCTGATCGATCAGAGTCTTGGACCCCTCGCTGAAAATGCTCTGTCCGCTTTAGTTCTCAGTTTGGTTTTTGATGCATACTGAGGACCTCTACCCGAGGATCTCAGCTTGTACGGTACTCATGTAGATGTGTAGCTGGGAGAAAGGCAAAAGAGAGATTTAAAAGTAGCTTTAAAAGTAATCAGAAATATCTTAAAATCACTACCTCTTCTAAACCATACAGGGAACCAGCATAAAGATGTTAAAACAGAAGTGATGTGATCTTATTAAAACCTTATGTGCTGAGTTCTGGTAGTCTGGATTTGCTGATGTACCAATCAGTGTACCGATCAGCCTGCAATCTAGGCTGTCAGTATGGCTTAAGATTGCACAAAGTTCTCTGCAGTGAAGCCTAACAACATGACTGCTAGCTGTAGAAATGTGCATCAAACCCTGCCCACATTATTTAGATAGCTTTTCACAAATGAATGTTCATCTTTCAGCTAGTTGTGCCGTCAGCGCTAATGCAGTGTCTATTCTCGTTGGATCTAATGTTTCCTGGCTTAATATCCTCTTAATGTGATGCATTAAGTAAACCTTTCATTGGGTTTTATGTTCTCTGGAGTCATTTTTAATATATTTAAACCACACTCATACAGCATACAGCTCTCTGATGTTATAATCTTTGAAATTTAAGCCCTTGAATGTTAAAGCAGGAAATGTTCCTGGATGTAAGACTGTGATCTCTGTAGTGACTGGACAGTTTTAACCTTTCAGAAGTTTTGCAATGTGATTTGTAAAGATAGTCCTCTTATTTTTCTGAATAGGGATGACCTTTAGTGAAAGATAGTATCTGTAGTAGTTAAAGCTGCTGTGAGGAACTTTGGGTTGTGTCTATTTTGTCCCTCCCCTTGTGGACAAAGTGGTCTTTGCTGCTTTAAAAGTCTCTTTACCTCCAGTATAGACCATACAATGAAACAAAATGAATACCCTGATGTACTGATGAATACTCCCCCCCCTGCTGGTTATTACAAAGAATGCAGGTGTCAGACATTTCAGCGTTTGAAAACCACAGTCTAAATCTCCTCCTTAAATACAGAGTTAACATTTCTCCCCCTTGATTCTCCACAGAGCACCAGATCTTCCCGCGCTTGTCCTATGGAGCAAACCTGAAGATGAAACTCTACCTGCACTATTCCCTTCTTAACATCGTCTACATACCCAAATCAGACAACCGGCCCCGGGCTGTCCTGGACCAAGGGGTCCTGGTGTCTCCCCTGGACACTATGTTGGAGGGCAGACTGACTGTGGAGGGATCTGAGCTCATGATGAAGAAGCTCCATGTGGCCGACATAGGCGTCTTCAAAGTGACAGATCTGGCTGGGTTTCCTGTGGCTAATGTCTACATTGAGGTGGACGGTAAGAGGAGAAGACATTGATTAATAATGTCGACCTACTTTATCCATTTCTGCTCAAGAAGGTCTGAAAGGTCTAAAAACAAATGCAAGAGTTTTAATTCTCTCAAATGTTCAATTACTTAAAAAACTTTACCTGAGGAAAACCACCAACAAGAACTTGTTGTTGTTCTTAGGTTACATTTTCACATTCTCAGTGAAGGAGACCTCAAAACACATTTAAAAGCAGAATAAAGAAATGTTTAGTTCCAATAAGAACCAAAAATGAAGGATTAAGAAGCTGCACAGCAAAGTGAGCTTAAAGCAACATTCGTGCAGCCACAGTAGACTCATATTCCTCTGTGCTTTCTTCTGTCTCAGCCTATAAGCTGCCTCCGCTGACTGTGGCCGTCCTCTCCATGCTGGGCCTGATCGCCTTCATGCTGCTGGTCTGCCTGCTGTCCTGTGTCTATAGAGTGCACAAAAGAAACGAGAAGAACAAGAAGCTTCTGCTCCTCGCTCAGCAGGCGGGCAAGGGAGACGGCGATGCTTTCAGACAGGTAACGCCCACCCAGTGCATCCTTCGTTTTGTCTGTGGAGGAGGGATGTTGTAGATCACAGGGATAAGAACAAGAAATGATCCAAAGGGAGAAGGCAAAGTAAATCCTGCTTCACAATTGGGAAGAGTTAGGTTTGTGTTTTGGTTTAAAAGCAGGAAGGTTCTGTTCCTGCTGTGGGTGTCAGATGGTCGGCTGGTCCTCCCCTGCAGTGCTGGACCTGGCATGCATGGTTAGAGCCAAAACAAAGAAACATAACTGAGGACAACTCCCAGTGATGCAGTACTTCTAATACCGCTCCCTGGGTCTGTTTGTGCTTCACTCGAAATAATCCTGTTATGTGAAAACCTCTAAAAAAAAAAGTCATGTCCAGACTTGATATGCTGTTGCACTTAATTTCAGAATCCATCTCTAACGTCTGATTGCAATATGACATCTGAATGAAACAGGTTGTTTCAGGGGCCTCTAGGGATAAAGGATGTCCTTGCTAAAGAGTGAAGTGTGATAGGATGGTTTTATTGACATTTACAGAGGAGGAAACACGCAGACACTGGCTCAATCTCAATGTCCACCCTCAAGCACTCACTGACTTTGAGGCGTTCCTGCTAAGTCCGTGAGGGCTTAGGGCTGTCCCACTGTCAAATCATTAAGTGTGTGAGGGATCTCTCTCAGACTTTTTGAGCCCTTTATGCCCCCTTTCCGTAAGTGGGCATTTTTGCAGACTTAGCGTAAGGGAATTACCCATAGTTCATAGCACTGTGACGTGAAACACAGGTTTCCTAGGGGAAGCCTGTGTGCATGGAAAGGTAAATGAACGCCACATGAAATTTAAAAAAGTACGACAGTAAAAAAGAAGCATGAAAGTTACAATGAAATTTACAGGTAAAAAAGTTTGCCTGTAAGTATAAATATAGAAAACAGCCTTAATCTATTTATCTTCACACAGATGTGTATACAGTAGAATTTATATAAAATAATAATAAAGCCTATTTATATATTTTAAATGTTGTGGTTCAGCAGTCTGTATGGTCAGAGCCTGGATCACATGGCAGTCAGTCGTCCCTTAAACGCCTTGAATTTGAGGAAAGTAAAAATTGTGCAATAAAAATTCCTAACACTGCTAAGGTAAGCTGGTGACGTCATGCAGGTCATGTGAGAAGTCTCAAAGTGCTGTCCCATTCCAGTTCTACAGTTTGAGCCCTTACAGCCTCCAAGACAAAATAAAATGAGAACAAAACCTCTAATTAAACATGAGCAAATTATGAAACCTTGAGTTTTATTTAAATGACTCCTGCAAACAGTAACAAGATTGTAGCAACAAATATTCATGTTGCCGTTCATGAAGCTGCAGTTTGTCTTTGCACTGATCATAAATCACGATATAAGCCGATATGTGAAAATGCATTTTGTTGCTTCATTAATAAACATCAAGCAGCCTCAGTGCAGCATCCAAACTTAAACACTATTTATTGTAACTGAGAGCTATTGATCAGTTTTCAGAGTCTTTGAATGACTGATTCACTACAAGAAAGAAGCCCTGCATGGCGCCGTCAGTGCGTCTCTTACTCTCAGAATGTCAATCCTGAATAAAACTCTTTAACTAAGAATGAATTGTGCAGACTCCACACCATCCTGAGCTCATTTAAACAGAAATAAAAGAGTGAGTGGCATTGATTGTTTGCTTATTGGCAATTTAAGCTCTGCTCTCCTCCTTTTCAGCTGATCAATAGCAGCTGATTAACCCACTGATTGGATGATTTAGAGGAGCTAACAGTTAACTTTAGCCTTCAGTCAGTGTCAGCATCTAGGGATTTCACTTGAATTATAAGGCAATTAAAAAGCTATTACAAAGAGGTGACTCACCGAGAGACGACACCTGAACCTAAGACTTACAGCTTCAGGGTTGATAGAGCGTCACAGACACCACACAGGTACATCGAAGAGGTCCACATCAATCACATCAGAGTTTAATGAAAGATATTGAAACACTGAATACTCTATAACAGCTATTAGATCTAAAGAAATCAGACACACTAGATTACTTTTTATGGTTTTTGCATCACTAATATATCTTTTAATGTCCCCCAAATGATTAAATGACATTATTATCAGGCCATTTAAAATACATGGTGGTTAGCTCCTCCTCCCAGAACCAGCATCTTTACTACATGATCCATTAGACTGAATGCATTAATGGAGCGATAAGAAACCCGCTGCGGATGCTCCGTCTTCATCATGTCAAAACTTTAAACAGCCCAGACTCAGCTGCAGAGATGGACTGCTGTGCTGAGACTTTAAAATGGTGTTTGAACTACATCTCATATGATTTACATTTTTAAAGCGTACTTTTATTTCTGAGTATTTTGGAGAGAGGCGTTAAAATGCCTCTGAAATTTGAATATCAGAACGTTCAATCATTTTATTCCGCTGTTAATTAACAATATACACTACCAGTCAAAAGTTTGGAAACACCTTCTCATTCAACGTTTTTTATTTATTTTAATTATTGTAAACACTGTAGATTAATACTGAAGGCATCAAAACTATGAAAGAACATATATGGAATTATTTAATTAACAAAAAAGTGTTAAACAAAGCAGAATATGTTTAATATTTTAGATTCTGTAAAGTAGCCCCCTTTTTCCTTCATGACAGCTTTGCACACTCTTGGTATTCTCTCAGTCTGCTTCATGAAGTGGTCTCCTGGAATGGTTTCTAATGAACATGAGCCGTGTCAAGAGTTCATTTGTAGAATGACTTGCCTTCTTAATGTGTTTGAGACCATCAGTTATGTTGTTCAGTGGTAGGGTTAGTACACAATGGATAGCCCTATTTGACTACTGTTGTAATCCAGATTATGGCAAAACCAGATTATTTCATAGTTCTGATGTCTTCAGTTTTAATCTACACTGTGGAAAATCATTTAAATAGATAAAAACCATTGAATGTGAAGGTGTGTTCAAACTTTTGACTGGAAGTGTACGTATCAAAACTGTTAAACTCATTATTTCAGTTACAGTCAGTGCTACCACACTGCAACACATGGACGACTATGAGCTGGATCTGTTTATAAAACTTGAGTAAACCTGTACACATGTTTGGATTTAAGCATCTAAAGGTTTCATGTTCTTACTTCTTTCAGGTTTGGGGTTGTGTGGTGATGTAAATATGTTTGTACTTGTTTTTAATACCTGTGAATATCAGGAGAAATTGGGTTTCACGACTGTTAAATGTTTGTCCAGTTGATGATGTCTTTGTGATGTGCATCTTTGGTTCACTATGAGTGTTTGGTGTTGAATGAATTTCAAACCCTGCTGTAGAGGAGTCCTTTGTGCTCACAGCAGCTTGTGTCTGATCAGAGGCCCAGCTAACGCTGTCGCCTGTGCGCTACGTTTCTCCCTCTGACTTTAAGGAGCCTCAAACGGAGCCTCTGCTTGGTGAGAGAACTGACTTCTGGCCTCTTTATCTTCTTCATATTGGTGTTTTTAAAAAAAATGCTGCTTTCTTTGGAAAATACGCTCTCTGATCAGCTCGATGTTTGATTAATGACTAGTGACAGTTTCAGAAATGAGGGTTGGAAACGTTAGACATTGTGGCACTTTAGAAAAAAATGGATAAGCACATGGAGCATGTAAAACGGAAACTGCTAAAGTCTTAATGAACATACAAAAGTTGATCAAAGACCAGATTTGACAAAAAGTTGATACATTGAATTTAGTTTATGAGGCACCAAAACTTGGGACAAGATGTTTCTGTGATCCTTACAGACCTCTCAATATTCAACTGACTGAGCTGTGCACGAGTTTCATTTTTAATGCAGATTATATGGATATCTAAATTTAGACTTTAGTATCATGTGGTAGCAGGTCAGACTGCTTCAGATTATTTCACTAAGAGGAAAAAAAGTGAATCAAAAGAAACCAAGAGCTTCTAAAAGCAACCAAAGATTCATAGTAAACTTTAAAAATGATCGTTTGTTGTGAATGCACTTTGTAGTAAACGGGCATCAAAATGGGAACGCACCAGCATGCTTCCCTAACAACAAAACAAAATAGTTGTTTGCTGTGTATTAGAGGTTTAATATAAGGATCGATCACTTCTTTACGTTTAGGTTAAAGATATAGAAAGCCTTCTACATAAGGCTACATGTTGGTCGGTCGAGCTCAGTCAAGAGAGATCTGTCTTCCAGGATTGCAGTCACAGTTCTGCTCCAGGTTGTGGTGCGCACTGTAAATAATGTCCATTTTAACAAGTACTTTAATCCAATATTTACTCTTAAAATCTCCTGTTTCTTAAAACAAGCAGCCCAGGGAAGGAGCTGCCTCTACTCTCCAGTTCATGAAACCAAAGTGGAGTCCAGCTCTGTTGACTTGCTTTAAGAAAACAAGGTTTTAAACTTAAATATAGCGACTAAACGACCTGTTGAGATGGTTTATAACTCCTTTATATAAGTGTGTGTAACTGCAGCTGAGCTATAATATCAGAGAAAGTCACACTGATGCGGTGTGTGACTTTCTTTCCTCTGCTTTATCCTCCTCTCCTCTCCTTCCTTCCTTCCTTCCTTCTCTCTCCTCCTCTGGGCTGATGAGCGGCTCACATCGAGCTCTGCAGTTACTCAAACACATTCAGGTTTTGATAACTGCCGGCGCGTAGCTTCACTGCTGTATTTAGCTCTCAGTATGTGGTGACTCAGCGAGCTTAGCGCACACACATGCACATGATTCTCCCCTCGGTGTTGTTTGGTTGTGTGGGTGGAGTTTAAGGTAAATATCTGATGTGTATGTGTGGGTATCTGTGCCGACTCTGCGCGTTGTGTTGTGTTAAGGACAGTAGTGATTAAACTGTACGAGCAGGTTTATTAAACAGTCCGTGATCAAACAGTAGATTTACTGTCTGTGTGTGATCACCTGCTCGCCCAGTCAGTCTGTGAGTGTGCTGTTGGTGCTTTGTTGTGTCTCTCTGTGTTTGTCCAGTTTTGCGTAAGTATTATGTTTCATAGTAAGTTTCCACGTCATGCCTTCATCTAAACACAACATTAAAACACTGTCCACGAACCAGTCATGTCAGAACACGACTAGTGAAAGCCACATCATCAAACAGGTAACGTTTTCACTCATGCATAGATTTTCAATCCACACAAAACATGTAAATCCAGCGGCCACCTTCCTCCTCATCACTCCAAGTGTCTGAGTGTACACCTGATCTGATAGTGTGTGTGCGTGCGTATGTGTGTGTGCATCCTTGTCTTGTCATATTTGCCTACATATCTACATTTGCTGCCGTTGAGTTTTCATGTGTGTACAGGGACTTCTGATGTGCTGACAGTGGAGGTTGAGATGACAGCAGAGGCCCTTGAGGATGGTCGCTCTGACATGTTATGGATTTCCTCGTAGATCTGAGAACAAAAGTCGACACGTGTGAGGGGATGTTAGCGACTCCTCGGGTCTGAACCCAAGAGACCAGCATGAAAACCAAATCCATCATACCTCTCAGCCTTCTTCAATCCCTCCTCTCATGACTTGAATGCTTACCCATCCTACATAGTTTTCCTTCATCCATCTTACTGTCAATGCTCTCTATCATCAGTGCAGTTTCCTTTCTCTCTCCTTTTTGTTCCCTTTGCATCTCTCTTTCTTTCCTTAAAGACTCTCACCTCACTCACACTGTATGGAGCAAATTCACAAAGGGCCTGCACAGCTTTTGAACGAAACCTGTACAACTAACAACAAAACACAGTCTAACTTTTAAAGCACATGCAAAGGGGTTGATGCACCGCTAACTGTGCTGCAGAGACAGTAGCTTCTTGGTGCTTTTTTGCACGTATTTAAGTCGTACATTATGCAAACATTTAGGCCCCTTTTTCAAATTAGCCTCATTGCAAGGAAACTGTCAGTTTATGAAAAACAAAGCTAACAGCTACACAAAGTTTGAGGTTTTCCAATATGTCCCCAGTCTTACTTCTCCTCTCCATTTCCTGTTCTTTAGACCAAGAGCATCTCGTCCTCATCTTCCTCACTTTCTCTCATAGTCGCTCTCTCTTGCAGTTCAAAGACACTGACAGTTTTTAGATCTGATATTCAGCTGTGGCTCTGTTTCCTCTCAACCTCCAGACAAAAATATAACGCTAGTCTCTCCGTTATGTCACACAAACGTCCTCTTCAGTAAACTTATATTTATATCTGAGTGCTTTCTGTGCAGTAATATGTGCCCTGTGTGTGTCTGTGTGTGTTTCTGTCCCCTTCAGCAGTGCCTTTGTGCCTTTGACGACCACTTTACAAATGCTCAGCTGCTGGGATGTTTCATGTTTTGTGGCCACATTTTGACATGCCTCCTATGTTTGTGTGTATGTGTGTGTGTGTTAATGCAGGTGGTCCATGATGCATACACCAGGTTTGCTGAGGAGTCTCTGATGCAGTCTTTGAGTGAGAAGACCACAGAGACCACAGAGGTCACCATCAAGGTAAGAGAAGCAAACAAGAAGCATTTCTTGTCAAAGATGGGCAGGAAAACAGTTCAACAAATGATGTATTCAATACACTACAATTCATATGTTAATAAAACAATAATCAATGATTATAGTGTCTGTTTTAGTCTGCTTCTCATTTATGAAGAGTAGAAAAACCAACATGAGTCGAACTCAGGTCCTTTTCACACTTGCACATCTAATATCCTGGAACATTCACTGTGAATGAGTGGGCGGGAGATCGAGATGACGTTGACCAAACCAGTGTGATCTTTGTGTCCGTGATGAAGCCGATTCATCCTCTTTCTGCTCTTTCTGTGTCATTTTCACCTCTTTTTTGGTAAAACTGTGAAAACGTTCAATTACACGTGGCATTGAAGCTGTCTTATGCTTTGTCTTATGCGTTGTCCGCCATCTTGGTTAGTTGTAAACGCTGTGACCTCCACAGTTTCCTTTTAATGTCATGTTCTGCCTCCAGAGACTATCTCCTGGAGCTGAGTGCACCAGCTGGGAGTAACCAAAGTCGGTCATATCTCTTATGTTGCACTATGAACGACTCTTAAGCTTGAACTTACACTGAGACTGAGACTGGACTGAGAGTGCTGAATGTTGCTAAGTAACACGCAAACACATGCTTCAAAATATCTGCAGAAGTTTGGATAACACAACCCGAAAGAGATAAAACATCAAAACTCGTATTGAATGCAGACTATAGAGACATTCTCACTGAAACTAAACAACACCTACACAAACTAACAGATGGGTGAGCATGTAGCAGAAGCTTCCACAGGGATATCTGGGAGGTCTACAACCATGACCGTCATTACCAAGCAGCATGATCACGGACATATTTGGAGAGATTTGCCCCACTTTCACAGGACAGGACGGCCCTGACAGAT
Source organism: Notolabrus celidotus (assembly GCF_009762535.1). Classification (NCBI taxonomy): domain Eukaryota; kingdom Metazoa; phylum Chordata; class Actinopteri; order Labriformes; family Labridae; genus Notolabrus; species Notolabrus celidotus. The sequence continues at coordinate 28,729,835 of NC_048287.1, read as the reverse complement.
CAGAGCTGACAGCTTCATTTGCATAAATTCAGAACCTGCAGGGCGGGGACAGCGCTGAGTGTCTGTCAGACTCATGCCACAGCTGAGGAGAGAGATCTTTAATGAATTCAAACACAGCTTACCTGGTAAAACAAACCCTTAGAATCAGCTCTCTGAGTAGGGTCCAATCACAGATTACTCTCATCCTGTGCTATCACATTTTTTTTAAAGTTCTGTGACTTTTAAATTTTTCTATTTATATGATCATAAAAGGTAAATCCACAAACAGGGCGTCAGTTTCTTCTTCTTTTTCTTCTTCTTCTTCTTCTTCTTCTTCTTCTTCTTCTTCTTCTTATTATTATTATCTTCTTCTTCTTCTTCTTTTTCTTCTTCTTCTTCTTCTTCTTCTTCTTCTTCTTCTTCTTCTTCTTTCTTTCTTCTTCTTCTTCTTTCTTCTTCTTCTTCTTCTTCTTCTTCTTCTTATCTTCTTCTTCTTCTTATTCTTATCTTCTTCTTCTTCTTATTCTTTTTCTTCTTCTTCCTCTTCTTCTTCTTCTTCTTCTTCTTATTCTTCTCCATCTTCTTCTTCTTCTTCTTCTTCTTCTTCTTCTTCTTATTACTATTATTATTAATTTTACTATTATTTTATAATTTTTTTAAACATTTCTGTATCTTATCTATTTTGTTTTTCTATTTATTTCTTGTATTTACCTGATTATTTTAACTTGAACAGATTTTGCTTTCAATCTTTACTTATTTTATTGATTTCATTTTATTTTTAAGTTGTTCTTTTTATGATTATGTCTTTTATTGTGTTACCCATTCCTATTGTTTTCTGTCTCTCTCTATGCTTTTGTGAAGCCCTTTGGGCTGCATGCTTGTCGGTGCTGTATGAATAAAGTTGAGTTGAGTTATGTCCAGCTGATGCACTTAAACCCTGCTCTGAGGAACATGTGAAAGTGCTTCTCTGGAAAACTGCAACAAGTTCACAGAGTTTTTTAATAGATCGATTAAACTGCTGCAAGTATTACGAGCACTCACTGTTTTTACTCGCCTTGTTGTTGTAGAAGATTTTAAATGCCTTTTATTCATTCCTAAATATGCACCAAATAAAGGGTTAAATAAAAGTCATGTAACAACTCCAACCCAAATGTTTGACAGTTGTCAGAATGCACAGATTTAACTTTTAATCTCACCAATAACAGCTACAGTAAACGCTGATTTTAGCAGATGATTAATGTGCTTCAGTCATTCAGAAGGTTTGTCCACTTGTTTTATTCATTCTGTCTAAATAATGAAACTTGTTCTGCATATTTAACAGAAAAAGTGAGCGTAGCCTCTCATCCACGACCTACATTTACACTGTTTTCATTTATACTGGATCTTTAGTCTCTAACACATGCACACCCATCCTTGTAGATTATTGCTCATGTTACAGAGACAATAAGTAGTGTTGGCTGCATGCTGGTGGAAGGTAAATCTATAAATATGTTTGTGCATAAATAATTCACATCTCTTTTTCACTGACCTAAATTTTAACACTTCCTGTCCCTCCCTCCATCCTTCCTCCATCTTTTACAGTGTCGATTTGTACTCCTCTTTTTCACTCTCATATCTTACTTCTTACTCTCCACCTCCTCAGATATATTCTAGTTCCTCTCTTTGAACACTCGATTGTTTAATGGAACATCTTCTCTCCCCTTTACCTTCTACTTGTTTCCTCTCCTCTTGTCCTTGGCTTTCATGATCTAAAACAAACAACGATTAAGTTCTCTCTGATCCTAACCCTTTCCCCTTTCTCTTCTCTCTAGGGCCTTGAAGTGTCCAAACCAGGTCGCTACCAGGCTCTCACCTCGGACAATTTCATGGAGATGAGCGACTCTGGAGTGGAGTTCACCCACTCCAGCCTCCCGTTGGACAGCGACACTGACGCTGCAATTACTTACGGCTCCCACAAGCCTCTCCTGAACGCCGTCTCCCCCACAGCTGTGACCACGGAAGTACTCTCCGAGAGCATGGAGGCCACCTTGACTCCTCACGGCGACCTCAGTGCAAGCCGGACCCCTGACTCCGCCCTGAGTGCCAGCCCTGCCTCCAATCCTCGCTCCCTCGCTGCTGCTACCCCTGATGGCAGCTTGGGAGGTGCTGAGTCGCCGGGAGCGGCCTCTAGGGGCACCACTGGGTCAGATTCAGCCAAGACAGAAGGAGGGGCTGAGGGCGGAGAGGCTGGGCAGACGGGGTAGACATCTCAGAGTACCTGAGAGGATGCAGCAGTGTATGTTTTTAGCTGATGGTCCATCTACAGTAGTGACATCTACACCCGTCTGGTCCTGTGTTTCCTGAAACTCTTATCATTTCAAAAACACCATGAAACCCTCTCATTGATCGCTGCATCTGAAACACAGTCACAACAAAATACTCACGCTTGGATCTGGTTTTCAGTTAGCCCAAACAGAAAATATCAAAAGGGCGGCTGCATAAAAATGCACAACACAAAGTTAAACGCACTTAATGCGATGCAAAAGAGAAAACTCACACACTATCAAAAGAAAATCAAAACAATTCTGTGCATATGGAAACATGCATGCATTTAAATGAAACGTTAAAGTAGACATCGTAGTTCAGATCGACTGCATGCAGGCTCCTTTGGGCCAGAGGAGCACAGGCTCACAGAGAAGATGTGATGACGTGGTTTAAAACACTCAGCACTTTTTAGGAAAACACTCAAAGGGGATCAAATGAATTAAACTCCTGTCCAAAGTTGTCAAAAAAGATTCATGAGTTTGACAGGCTGAGTGAGAACGCTGAAGAAGTCAGACAAAGGCTGCTAACAGCATATAGGCTCTGCTGTATCGCAGCAGATCTCCATGCGTTGCCTCTGACAGCACTTTTGTCTGCTCTCACTGCATCAGACAAACACTGCGATGATTGCATTTCATCCCACCCACTCACAGACTCTATTATTAACAGAACAAGAGTGTCAGGAAGTGTCTCCGCCTCTCAGGAAGAGATGCTTGTCTCAGCACTTGTTCACCGCCATCCACGAGAAACCCTCCTAAAAAACACCCTGCAAGCTGAAACAAGCAGTATAGATTGAATAACATTGCTCCTGTGTGGGTGGTGGGTGCCAGTGACTGTTTTCCTTTCTCTCATATCTCGGGTGTGAAATCTGCCACGCTTAAAGGCATCATGGAAAGAGGCCCCATGAAAACTTCCACCTTCTCCCACTGGTGAAAGAAAAATCAAAAGAGGATCGACAGCTCACTGTAGAAACACCTGCATCTGTTTTTATTGTATCCCCTATTTGGAGTTGTCACAAGCCCTGTCAGAGCAACATAAAACTCTGAGGATGCTTCCCAACACTTGGGGACGTTTGGATCTGCTCTGTAATTGGATTTCTGGTCTTTTTCACGGAGGGATGGATTCACTGACGCTGTGGAGTGAGGAGCGATGATAAAAGAGACGACAGAGATGGAACGGGGTACTATTCAGGGAGCAGATAAATGACTTGCATGATTTAAAGCCCCCTATTTTCATCTCAGCCCCCTCATCTGATGGACAGAGCTCTGATTGTCGGAGCGCGGTTGTTTGCCAAAATGAAGTGAGCGGAAAGACGTAGTCAGATCAATCTCTGATAACGATGCCGCCCGCAGCCCTGACGGAAAGAGTCTGAATACAGTGATTATAGCTGGTGTGAGTGTGTGGCTGTATGTGTGTTTGGGTTCACACAAAGCAACCAACAATATCAGACATTCAGTTCACTGCATGGAGACACGATTCCTTCCAATCCATGAAAATCAGACGAGGAGTTTTTAAACAGTTAAAGTAATATCTATAACTCCAGAAATGTGCTGCTGGTGCTGCATAAAAACCTGACACACACATCATTCACATTGATGCTACTTATGACAGGACCATGAATAGGTTTGCAAATACATCTCCCGATACATGCATTCAACTAAAGAAGGTCAAATGTTTACAAAACGTTCACTCTAACTGCATCCAGCTGCTTCGTCATGCAGGTCACGCCTCTTGTGAAGTCGAGGGCATTCAAACCCCTGAAGTTGGAAGGTCCCTTCAAAACACATCCTTGGACTGAAATCTGCAGTCCCAGGTTTTATGCTGAAATGCACCGTGAGGGGATTTAACTGGTTATGGGCAGACTGAATTTAAAACCGAGGCCTTAATATGATTAACATGATCAGACCAGGCCATCAGAGAAAAGATTTAGGATTTCTACAGAGTTATTTTCAGCCAGAGGAGCCTTTGTTTACATCTTCCACTGCAAACTTTTACAGTGAGAGCTTCAGCCTCTCTCAGACGTGCACTCCTGATGGTTTTTTTAGGAGCTCTGTCCCAGAAGTTCTTCAAAGTTGCTCTCTCTCTCTCACACATGTCCCCCACAACATGAAGTCTTACCTGTTGTACAAGGGGGGGATAGTGGGTGGGAGGGGAGCTGGGTCTCAGCCACAAGCCTCTTACACATTGCAATCCCACAACAGTGCCAGAATGGAGTCCTGCCATCACTACGCTTTAGTACTTACACTGGAACCCTGCATCAGGACAGTGTGAGTGTCTCGGTGTGACTCCATGTTGCGGATATAGAGGAACAGCTTGAATACGCCGAGTGGAAGCCCCACAATACACACTAACTCAGACATGCACATGCACACAGAGCACTGTCCCACCCTGCATGCTCAGACGCTACATGCTGCCACCGTTCTCTCCATCACGCCTCTGTCACTGCCTTTGATGGTGGATTAGAGGTGGAACGACTTTGCCCCAGCACTAGCCTCCATGCATCACACATTGCACTTATTGTGCAATAAGGGCGCAAATGTCCTGCCTTGAAAAGACAGTATGTGAGAGCTTACAATGTGATGTTTACAGCATGATTGTGGCTGAAGCAACAGAGACCATGTGATGGTGACAGTTTTTACATTTCTATCAGTGCTCCATGTACATGGACAGATGTGCAGACATCTTGATTCTCCTTCTTTAACCTCTGATTTTTTAACTTGTCCTGATACGGGTCACATGATGTGAACGTCATCACCTGCCTGCATGTTGGTAGTGAATTTTCCAGAAGATTCCTAGCTGCGTTCTCCCATTGGCTCACCCTGGCGTCATGTGGAAATTTTACGAGGGGGGACTGTGTGGAAAAAGTCTGGGCAAAATCAGGGTTAAAAAGTTCTGATGTTTGCGTTCACACATACAGCGCAACCTGTAGATTTCAGAGTTTTGTGCATGTGTGAATACAACTTTAATTATACAGTTAAAGAAAAGCAGGAGGTGATCTTTGGTTACAGAATACTACACTACTAATGCACCGGACAGGAAAGATATCAGATGAACTGCTTCGTCCACAACGCTCGCCAAAATCAACAAGTTTCTCAAAACTTCTTGCAGCCTTCCAAACTTCTGATTTTAAAAGACACCTTGCTGAATCAGGAGTCGCTTATTTATTTACACACTGAAAAATAATGAACACATTTTGTGGAGGAGGAAAGGAAGAAAAGAGAACAAAGCTGTAGACAAGAGAAGTAGAGATAATATTAGAATCACTGACTTAGCACCAGTTCAAACACATTCAGAGATAATTGTAAACAGAGACGATGAAACACAGCCGAAACAACGGCTTCTGAAGTTCCTGGTTATTTGTCTCTGTGGAAGAAGTTTTGTTGGATGATTCAGGTCATATCAAGCTGATTTAACCAAAGACACTGACCACATATGCCCCCTTCACCCCCCTCCAACACACACACATAGGGCTGAAAATAGTCTGCAGCATTAACAAACTGTAGAGCCCCTGGCCGGTGCAGCACACTCACAGCAGTACTCATGGCAACACTGACAACATGCTTCACCTACTGAAACAACGCTCCTCATAACAAGGCTCCACCGTCCCAATGATCCCATTATGTCACTGTTATTGTCTCCATTTAAAGCTGAAGTCATGCTGTAGCTGAATTGATGTCAACTTGGAAAGTTTGGACCTAGAGAAGCACAAAATCTAACACACGTGATCCTTTCGGTCGAGTAAAAAGGTTCACGTCGTAGTTTAAAAGAGGTAAAAATAAGTAGCAGCTATTGTAAATACAATACAAGGACCTGCAAAAAAAAAAAAATCAAGCTAACAAGCTTCTTATTCAGGAAAATGTAGTTTGGGTTGAGTTGTGGGGGGTGAGATGAAACATGGGCGTCATGAGTGTGTGAAATGACTTGTTAGCCTACTTACATGTCGTTGAATAATTGAAATGTGAGGCTGCTTTGTAGGGCAGTCGTGCAGGGACTTCTTGACGCAGTTAGATATTTATATTACACAAAGAGTCAACACTAACAGGCTCCTTTAACTGACTCTGAGTGTAATGTAGATTCAGTGTGGTTCAAGAAGCTCTGGTAAGTAAAGAAACATGGTGAAAATATTTATAAGCAATATAATCGATAATGGCACTGAGGCATCACGAACATCCAAAAGAGGAATCTGACACATTCAGTCACTTCTGTCATCTTTCTTTTTCCACTCTTGTAAATACAAAAGATATGTGACCTGCATGTGTAAAGTGTGAAAATACTAATATGTTTCTTACTGCAATGCTTATGCAAGATTTTATACTATCAAACGCCGCTTTGATCCTTTAACCACACATCCACAGTCTGTAGAAAACTTAACACGCCAAGCAGGAGACGCCTTCAGTCGAGAAGGCGCTCCGGTCTCATTCATGTCATGTGAACATGTTCGAGTCTCAGTGACACCGGGTGAAATCCTTTCATCAGAATTTGTTTCAGCAGTGTATGAGGATCTGTCGTGTAAAAGACGCCGCAGGGGTGACAATTCGGAACAGCAACAACTGCTGCTGATGTTTATAGCCAGGTGGTCTTATTTAGACGTTTCATTTGAGGGCCAGGCCTTCACAGCAGGACAGAGACAGATGCATCCCATGTCTTTCCAGAGATTTAAAGATAGTAAACTATTCATAGCAAACAACATGCATGTTGAGCTGTGTTTGATGATAGGAGGAAGAAAAGGCCTGATTTAAAGGACCAATGTGTAACACAGGAATTCTAGCAAAGCTGTTGTCAGAGGAGTCTGATGTGTTTCTACAAACACTGTCTCTAGAGAAAGCATTTAGCCTTATTTACAAGTTTCTCTGCCACTGTCACCTCTCATAGCTTGAAGGAAAAGGTGAGGGGAGCTGTCATCAGCCTGTTGCAGTTTGCAACCTGACCACCAGATGTCACCAAAACCTTTACACTGCCCTTTACACTCTGGTCCTTTCTCTCTGTGGGAGGTTTGACTCAATGATATTTTAAGGATGCAGCTAGACAAACAAAAACAGAAGAAGTTATGAAGTGGTGCAGAGAAGTTGCATCCCATTAGCAAGCAAGCTCTTCATCAGTGCAGGAAGGATCTCCAGAGTTTTGTTCAAAGCTGTGTGCATTCACAGAAGCCAACTCCTATTATCTTGTAGACTGATGCAGTACCCCGCTGCTAAGTTTCTTCTTCTATATGTCCAGCTTTTACATGAAACAAGAAGACAGCCTGGCATTTTTTGAAGCCTCTATTGACAGAAGACACAGATCATTAACTTGTCTGTACAAGATTGAGATTGAGCAGAAGCTGATTATCTTGTGCGCACAGGATGCAATTTTTAACCTTATGGGACTTCAGGGGCTCCATTAAGTACAGATCTGTGTTCGGGTTGTAACAGACGGATCATGAGAACACACTGACTCAGGAAAACAAACTTAAAGAAAGGAAAGATGTTACTTGGAGATGTGGTTCGCAACCTATTTGAGTCATGACCCCAGAGAGTGATAAAGTAGGTGTTTGCGACTGAGCCGTATAGCCGTGACTCAGCCTGTGTGTGAATACCATGACGGCACATGCCAGAGTCATCCCCTGCAGCTGTCACACAGTTAACTGGCTGCCAGTCTGAAACAGAACTATGACAACTCATATCACAGGTACAGGTCATGTAATGTAAAAAAATATCTGGTGACCCCCAGAAATGTTCAGATGACCCTCAGTGGGGTCAGGACCCAGAGGTTGAGAATCATTGGCTTATAAAAGCTCTTAGTTTAAAGGTCTCTATAACTTTTCAGGTTAAAAGAAACCAAGATTGAAAACATGATCATGCTCCCCCGAGCAGAATAAAACATCAAACCTTCCAGATAATAATTTGACATTTTCCTATTCTCCCCTTTCACTTGAATGCATCATACGGACACAAATCAGCTTATCACCCATGACTTTATCTCTCCAATGATAGGAGGTAAAAGGATCTAGACTCCAAGGTCAGCAGTAGGTGACATCCATTACGACACATGCACCAACAGTGATATTCAACAGACTCAGGCCTTTGAAAAGTGCTAAATAAGTTGGAAGAAGAATCAGGAAATTCCAGCTGATGAAGGCTTTATGAAAGGATTTCACCCTCTGTCACTCATTCTCATCAGATGTTTCTGTTTCATTCCACATCAGAGCTGCTTTTCACGGAGCCTCACAGAGCAGAAGTGCTGCTCCGTGTGTGGGCAGGAGGAGATTTAATCAAATGTTCTTTCACTTCTAAAAGATTCAATCCAAGTTAATCTACTATTCTCTGTTTCTGCAGACAATATCATGAACAATATGAAATGATGCCTGCAGTTTCAGAGTTTGCTTAATACCTCTGAATATAACGGATCAGAGGTCGCGTTTATGCAAAATATCACGTGGAGGTGTCGGCTGCAGATTCAACATTGAGCTCAATTAATCTGAGTTGACTCTGATTCAGTGAGTCTGATTTAGTCTTATCTTTGATTCACGACAGGTAATTACAGAAATTAATGGAAACACACTCATCTATGTCACTCTAAGCTCACTCTGATGTACAGGAAGAAGATTGTTGTACAAGCTGAACCCGGGTCAGCAGCACTCCTCCTCTGTGCCACATTTAGACTAACACATGAATGCATTGACTCTCCTGCTTGAGAAGTGTTTTGTATCACATGTGTTCCCACCGCGATGCTCTCAGCACTTGAGAATGTTTTTTATACTAGAAAAAGAAAATATCCTCCCTGACAATACTTTTCATATAACCGATGTGTTTACTGTTATTCCCTGAAGAAGAGTCACACCTTTGAATGAATGAATCCTTGGATACACGTCACTGTCGGACCTTTTCGTAGCGCCACATTTAGCACCAAGAAGACTGTCCCTGCTGATGTCATGCTTTGTCTCTCCTCTGATATTCTAGCCTTTCCCTGCTGTCCCGGTGTAAAGCTAAGAGTTAGTGTAACTGCAGCATGCTGACCTGTAGATTGCTTGAGGGACAGCAGCCGTGATGCTGATAGATTATAATAATAGTAATAATATGAAATGCACTTTTCTGTACAGCCGGCCTCCTGAGTCCATCCTGATCTGGTAGCTAAGACCTGGTCCTGGTTTCCCATGATCCTCCTGTGTCTTAACATCAACTTTTATTTTAGACTTTCAGCTGAGAGTGAAAGTTCAAGGAGAGAGTGGAGTTTCTAGAGGTTGCTCATTTAGGTAGATCTTTTTAATCTCTTGGTATCGGCATGGTCAGTGTAGCTAGAATATAAATGAGTTTAATTTATGACATATGAATATTTAAACCTCCACATGTTATTGGTCAACTTTTTATTTAAATTATTTTCAGAAGATGTGGAGAGTAGAGAGTTTGGGATGATATGCAGCAAAGGGTCGTAGTTGGAAGCTGAACCAGCGACCGCTGCAATGAGGACCAAAGCCTCAACCATCAGGCCAGCCTGTTCTCTCTGTTAAAGCTGCTGTGATGAGTTTTGAGCTGGTTTTGAAACAGACTGAAATTAACAGCGTCCCTTCTTTATGACCAACAACAACAAAAGCAGACGGGACTATCAGCAACTTGATTTCATTTTTTATGTTGCAGTTCTTAATGTCTGTGACGGCTGTGAGGAGTCAGGTGTTGACCAACTTTAAAGAAACAGCCTTTTTCTCATGTTTTCAAAAACAAATATCTACAGTGAGTGATACCTTCCACTGCTAAAAGAAAGCAGGATGAGATTATTGTCAAAAATACTGCCTTGGTGTACAGGATGAAATCAGGGAGCTGATTCGATGTACGTCTTTGTCCACAGGGGGCGCCAGAATCAATGTAAAACTAAGAGTTCCTCACAGCAGCTTTAAAATCTGGATGCAAAAAGGGATGTTACGTTTTTGAATGAATTTTCTGTGATGCAGAAGGCAAACTTTGCTTCACATGAGAGCCTTCATGTATTTATATTGAGCAAAATTTTCCCACCCTGCCCTAAACTCACCTCTGGAGTCCCTTTTCTATCCAGTTGGTGGTGCTAACTCACCAAACCAAACTAAAATGTGTTATAGTTTATTATGTAGTATTGTGTGTTAGTGTGTAAGACTGTATGCATGTTGGACTCCAGGAAGAATAGCCGATGCTTAGGCTTGTGCCAGTGGGGATCCTTATAAAGAAAGAAAAGAAAAAAGTTGCTCTTCTACTTTTAACAGAGAGGAAATCGACGTCCCTTTGTTGTGGGTACACGTAAGGGCTTTCTCAAACTAGCCCCTCCCCACTTTCCTCTCTGTGAACCCTGAAGTTGCGGATTCAGGAGGATTCAAGCTTTAGGACAAACTCTCTCCACTCCTGCAAAAACAGGAACTTTATGTAACAACAGTTTCATGTCACAAACAATAAGAAGTTTACATGGATAACTGTTTTAGTGGACTCACAAAAATCTATAGAAATCTTATTATTTTCAATCTTCTAATTGTTGCTCATTTGAGTGGCAGTGTGTGAGGGGAGGGTGAGAGAGTGCTTTAATAAAGGCTCTTACTGTGACAAGTCTTTAACAAGATTGAGAGATGTGTGAAGGGAAAAAGAGGCCGAAAAAGAAATCCCCCCAGTAACAACTTAAAAAACAAATTAATGGACTACATGATGAGAGTAATGGAACAAGAAGATCTGGCTCCCTCTGAGCAGCTAAAATCAAGTTACTGTGTATTCAAATCAACACAAGTAGTCTCATTCTGGTTCAACTTCACGTGTTGAATGACATATTATCTGCACCTGGTGGTGAAATGCTTTTTGTTTTGGGAAACCCCAGTGACAGCTGCAGGGTCAGGATGGCTCGTGAGGCTCAATGAGATCCTATTGGTTGTTTTAACTCATGACTCAGGCAGGAGAAGTATTGTTAATGTCAATGTTACTGTATTTTTTTCTGTACGCAGAAAAAAAACAACTTTTATATGAGAAAAATCACCAACTGCAAATAATTTCATCCCCTCTTATCAGGTCATCATATTTCATTCACACTTTGTTTTCATTTAGGTGATACATGGTATAAATGTATACATATTTTTTCTAGCTGCATATTTTCAGACAGCCACGAATGTCCATGTGGAGTCAAACAGAAACTTGCAGCAGACTGACACTGAACTTCAGTGTGCTGTAACATCTCTACTGTTTATGTGATTACTAATGACTAAAGGGTTTGTGTTGGCCTCTTAAAGAGAGACTGAGAAGGATTTGTTTGTTAACATAATCAAAGTTGGCCTTTGCTCCTCGCCTCAGAGACAACAGAAGCTTTTTCTTAGACGTGTGCTTACAATCTGCAGAGCCCTTTCTGAACATCCTGCATTCGGTTATTTACTGAGGCCTACACACAATGAAAATTAGAGTCCTAAAATGTCCAGCATACAGAGAAATAAAGTCCATGTGCACACCAGTGTCTCTGCAAGTACAGAAACACGACACACTTCTGTGGAGTCAAAACGGATAGCTGAGATAGAAAACGTTCATATGCGTCTATATGTTTCCAAAAAATCCTTCTCAATCTGCCTTTAAATCTGGATGAATTGTGAAATATGAAGCCTTTGAAAAAGGAACTAAAACAGACATCATATAAAATGATTTGATTTAGTTCCTGTGCTTGTAATCTTTTTTTTATCTTTGATTTTCAGAAAGTTGAAACCGGCTACTTTTTGAGAATTCTTTCAAACTATTTCATTCATATTTCTGTTTTGTGTTTGAGGTCTGACAGATCTAGTTCAGCTTCATGTATGTTCTTCAAACATAGTAAACTTCTTACATTATCCATCAGGATGGTGTATGACAGTATGCTCAACCTGGATGATTTTGACATCAGACTTTCTGGTTCCATCACTAATACATCAGCATGAAAGACTTTGTTGTTCTTTGTTGTTTCTTTTTCTTTAACTCACTGAAAACACTTGAATGATCCATATTTTAAAAGTTGAATTCAATTTGATGTTTTTCCAAAGCTGGGTAATCATTGACTTTAACAACACTTCAGGGCACTGCCATGAACAAGCGATCACATCTTCATGTTTGCTTTGAGAATAAATCAATGATTATTTATATACTGGTATCATGTAAAACCTTTTGGCATCCTGCACAGACTTTTGTAAAGCTTCTCCCTTTTCTGTAATGAATGAATAATTCCAATTAAAAGACTTTTCAACAGAGTGGCTCGAAAGGCTTAGCTTCTTGTGTTTGGCTCTTTGTATTTCAATTGAACAAATCCAAGAATTCCTCCTCTTAATCGAGTAGTTTTTGAAGAGGCACTTTTAAAACTTTCCAGGTTCCCCCTTTCTTTCACATTTAGAAGACTATAAACATAATTATAACCCAACTGTGATGAATTCTTGATTCTGATTGGTCAAAACACCATAACAGCGATTCATTCTCAGCAGCTATGGCAGCAGGAACAACCTGATCACATGCCACATCAAATCAATCCACAGAAAGGAGTCCGGTATATTTCACCTCTGCCCGTTGACAGTGTGGCAAAAGAGTAGTTCCTGTCTCAGCCTGGTCTTGAGAGGAGGAAATAATGAAAGTTGGTGGGCACAGATGTGAGAGCAACCTGAGGAGCAACTAGACCCCAGTTGTCTCTGTTGGGGTGAAAAGGGGAGCAACATCCTGTCCTGCAACAGCAGCAGAGCTTGCATCTTTAATCTGCCATTTGTCTCATAGAAACTTGACCCATAAGCCTTAAAGAAAGAAGCTGCAAGGTTGTAAGGTGTGTCTTTTATGATGACATGACTGTGAAATTAAATGTTGTGTTTAATGTTAATTTGTCCCATGAGGGGGCGGATAAGAATGCTACCCTCCGTGAAATGAAAGGGAATCCTCTTCGAGTCTGTGTCCTTGTCATCACTTTTGGGATTCTAATCTTCACCCATTCACTATACACTATATTTTGTTTTTGTAGTGTCTTGTAAGTCCATATGGTCTGGGCACCTTTTTGGTGCATGACAGGATGAATAATAAATAAACTAAACTAAACTAAACTAATACATTAATCCTTACATTGAATGTGGCCCAAATATTTCAGTTTTTCAACCCTAAGATTGACTAAATACAGACAGAACTTGTAAGTAAGTTAGTACAGGTTATTCATGGTTTCAACAGGTGTCACAAAGTGCTTCACAATAACAAAAGAAAAAGAAAAACTTGAAGCTAGTACCAGCTGTAATACAAAATTCCAATAGGTGTTTAATTCTGTGTGCTATCAGCATTTGTGGCTGGTAAAGAGGGTTTTCAACAGGGCTTGTTGAACAAAGTATTTATTCAAGGCTTTATTGATATCTTTTGCAAACTGCATTTATCTTTTTTAGAACATTTTTTGCAGATAATAATAATATATAAGATAAGATAAGATAAGATATTACTTTATTGATCCCCCGGGGGGGGAAATTCAGTTGTTACAGCAACCCAGACATAAGTACAATCAAGAAGAAGTTTCAATAAGTAAAATAAAATAAAATAAAATAAAATAAGTAAAAATGAAAATAGATAAATAAAGCTAGAATACAATTTAGATATATACAATGTTACAATGTAATTTAGATTAAATAGAAGTAATTACAGGCAGTATTAAAAATGTTTCAGTAGTGACAGGTTGACATGGTGGGATTATGGTTGGTAATGAAAAATTAAGCAATAAATAAAAATAAATATGGGTATGTAATATGACCATGAGTTGTAGATAAATATGGGTATATATAATATATAAATATATGCTAATTATTGAATTATTATTTGTATTACACATGTGTATCTTATAGTATTAATTAACATACTATCGTTTTGGTAAGTTTTGGGGCCTAATAGTTTGTTTCTTTGTTCTTGTTTCTCCATTTTCCTTCTCTTTAGTGTAGCTCATGAAATGGAAAACAATTATAAAAAAAGAGATGTTTGAGACATTTATTTAAAAAAGTTTTCATGCAGTAAGGAAGAGAAAAACTAGAGCGAGGACAAGAGTTACATAACAAACATCTGTTCCCCTACAGAAGGAAAAAAACTCGTCCCAACTGTCTCTTTGTCTGTGATCCTCTGACATTTGTCCTCCTCACACAGGCCCGTCCTGCTGCTGCTGCTGCTGCTGCGAAAGGCGCCCTGGCCGTCAGCCAATCAGGGCGGAGCCGGATGTGACGTACATTCAAGCGCAAGGAAGCCCAGGGACTGGCGCGCCAAATTTCAAAGGACTTCCTCCTGGGAGGAAAGGAGACGAAAGGCTGAACTGAAGTCTGGGAAAGAAAGGCGATTAAAACCTGCAGAAACTATTGAACTTTGTACAAGAACATATAAACTAACTGTGCAGTCGGAGGGGTCGACGCTGCTGGAGGATTAACTCACGTAGAGTCACCGAGAAGCTCTGTTATTGTAAGTTTTAATTCTGACTTTCATTCAGTCCTACAAGGAACTAACGTCAGCTAGCTTCATCCTGTGTGTGAGTGACAAGCTAAAAGCCGTCACCCTGTTTCTCCTTCAAAGTATTTGATCTGTTATTAAAGTGTGTGAGTGAATGGATGAATTACATGTGAATGAATCAAGTTATTGGTGCATGAAGGACGTTTTTACCTCATGGGTCGACTTATTGTGCTGCTTTGTGTGCAGATCCCAGGATTTGTGAGTGAGTACACGCAGTTGTTGCATGCGGTGCAGACTGCAGCTGCACAATGTTACACTGTTACAATGTTATAATGTTACAATGTCATTTAGCAGACGCTTTTATCCAAAGCCACGTACATACAAGAACAAGAACAACACAAGCAAATATCTAAACAAGAGGAAACAAGATCAGTAAGAGTAACAAAGTGCTTCAAGTCCCTTTTGGGTGCAGGTGCTACCAAGCAGTGTAAAGGCAATGCACAAAAGTAAATTAAGATTTTTTTTTTTATATATATATAAATAAGGAACATCTACAATTCTTTATTCTTTATTCTTTATTCAGATCCCCATTAGCTGCCACTAAAACAGCAGCTACTCTTCCTGGGGTCCACATAAAACAAAACATAACATACAAAATATACATAAAATACAAAACTAAAAATTCTACAAACATTACAAAGAAAAACTGTGAATAATATATAGAAATAAAAAACAAAAAACAGAAAAATGCTACAAACATGAAATACAACAACTGAATATACTACAAATGTAAGATACAACAACTGAAAATGCTAAAAACACAATGTAGAAAAACTGAAAACTGAAAATGCTACAAACATAAAATAGCAAAAATGAAAATGCTTCAAACATGCAATAAAATAAATCAAAAAACAAAACCGTAAGTTTACTAAAATGCATTAATGTTAGCGTTTTGATTAAGGTGTTCCTTTACAATGAAGCAACCAGACCATTTAAGACCTTCCATTATCATCATCAACAATTAACATCACCACAATAATGACCAAAGTACCAAGTGCTGGGTCACTCAAGACCTGAACACAGATTCCCAGAGTAGAGCAGGACAGTGTGAGTCAACTGTAGCTGGAAGACATGATCTGCCACTGGGGACAACAGTGGAGAACAGTCTAGCTAAGTGCATAGTGCTTCCTAAAGAGCTGGGTCTTTAGCTGTCTTTTGAAAGTAGAGAGGGACTCTGCAGATCGAATGGAGTTGGACAATTCATTCCACCATTTAGGGGCAACAGAAGAGAAGAGTCCAGCTAGTGATTTTGAGGCCTTGTGTGCTGGAAGCACTAGGCGCTTTTCAGAGGCTGAGCGTAGCGGGCGAGAAGGGGAGCAGTAGACCTGGATGAGGGGTTCCAGGTAAACTGGAGCGGTTTTGGTTTCTGCTTTGTAAGTCATGATTAGAGTTTTGTATCTGATGCGAGCTGCAACTGGAAGCCAGTGTAGCGAGATGAGCAGGGGAGTGACATGAGCTGTCTTAGGCTGATTGAAGACCAGACGTGCTGCTGCTGCGTTCTGGATCATCTGTAGAGGTTTGACTGTGCATGCAGGGAGGCATGCCAGTAGAGAGTTGCAGTAGTCAATGCGTGACATTACAAGAGCTTGAACCAGGAGCTGTGTTGTGTGTTCTGTCAGGTAGGGTCTGATCCTCTTGATGTTATAGAGGGAAAAACGGCAGGACCGAGCAATCGAGGCAACATGAACCTTGAAGGTTAGCTGGTCATCGATCATGACACCCAGATTTCAGAACAGTGTCTTTATTGTCTATGTTGGATTTATCATCTGTATATATTATTCTAATCAGGTGTTCGTATTATGCAACATTGGCCTGTCATAAAGTGATTATAAAACGTGTTTTTATTCTTTTAAAGTGTTAATTAAATGTCATTTCTAACATCAAGACTGTTTTGCATGAAATAAAAAACAAAAGTCTAATAATTACTTTTGTTTTTTCTTTTGTTTTCTTTCAGATCAGACAGTCCTCAGCGTTACACCCTGTCACACTCCCACCTGTGAGACAGCTGATGTTAGTTGATGTCAGGAGCAGGTTTTTTAATCTCACACACACACACACATAGAGAGGATCAGATGACAGCTGGAATATTAAACTTCAAAACTATGAAAAGCTAAAAGTCACGGCTGTCAAGTTCCCCGGCAGGTTTTACTTTCCACTGTTTCCAATGTTTGCTGTACCTCTCCCTTTAGTGGCGTTATGACACACACGCTGTCCACTTTGCTGGAGGTTTTTAGTCCCAAATCTACCTTCTCATCGCCTCCACTTCATGTCGCATTTAATCTGTTTGAGTTGAGCTCATAACGGTGTGTAGAGGCACTCTTTAACAGCTTATTCACACTCTCTCCATCCTCATTATTTATTCATGTGTTCACAGCAGGACTCAAGTCATTCACTTTTTAAATTAATGCAAACATCTGCTGCTGTAAGCTGCTGCACCTGCCTGTAACCTTCACGCTCGCTGCTCAAAGCCCAGAATATTTGATCTTTTATTGCAGCTTTATGTTAGCAGTCAGCGCTCTTTGGTGGAACCTAGATGCTTTTAATTTAACTTCTGCACATTAGCCAACAGTCGTACCCCACAATGGATCGCAGCCTCCTGTAGCTCAGGGTCTGTCACAGACAGGGTGTGGCCTCTGGGTGGGGCAGGGGGAGAGTGTTGCGGTGGCAGACAATCAAACCCTTCAGTCATGCTGTCCGGGGTGCAGCCATGCTTCCAGCTTCTTCGGATCGGTTCCTCCGCCGGAGACTCGGCCCGGGACCTGTACACGTTCAGGCCGGCGCTGAACCACTCTGTGTTCCGTCTGGGCCGAGCGGCGGAGGTGTGCGACGTCACGCTGGACTCCACGTCGGTGTCCCGGATCCATGCTGAGCTGCACGCAGAAAGAGAGGGGAGCGGAGGTGATGCAGCCCCCCGCGAGGAGGGCTGGACGGTTCACATCAAAGACAGGAGCAGTCATGGTGAGAGAGGGGCTGAGTCACACACACACACACTCACACACACACCAAGTTCAGATAAGACTTACACACACAGTCACACCCCTGTACTTTCATTTTGAGAGAGCAGAGCAACTTACAAGAAATACTTTTACTTCTACAGAAAAAAACCACTCCTCACACTTTCAGCTTTTACTGAAGAAGAGGAGCACAGCTGATGTTAGGGACCAATACAGGACTGTCACAGACACATCATTAGGAGTGTGTCATAGAAGCTTATCAGGGCAAAATAGTGTCATATCCACAAAGAACAATCTGTATCACCCAGCTCTAAAGTTCATAGCTGGCCTGCCAGGTGATAATTTCCCTCTAAAGTCACGGCCTGTTTCAGTTTCTGTTACTCCATATCAGTCACATTATTGTTCAGAAGATCATAGATGAGTTGGAGGCCACAGCCACTTCCCTGGTGTCAGTCCCACCTCTCTCTTCCTTGTATCTGACTCTTATCTGCCGTCCTGTCTTCTCAATAGAAGCCCAAAAAATAATCTAGGAGAGAAGAAAGATGAACAAACACAGTTGCTTGTGTAGGAGGTATAAAAATGCAGTTAAAGCAGAACCGTGCCCACTCCTACTGGGATCGCACAGAACACACATTATTATACAGTATGAGGCAGGTAACAATGGAGACAGGTAACATGCACAGCACAGCAGCCCACACGTTTGGATGTGGAGGAGGCACCTGTTCAAACACACAAACTGCCGGATTACACACAGAAAAATCTAAATGAACACCTGCAGCCTTTTCTCCAAAACCAACATGTACCCAGATATTAACACTGAAAACACAGCTGTCGACACACAGGCAGAGTCAGGCCAAACACGCCCTGTGCTTCTGGAAACCTCAACAACTACAGTCGCTTCAGATAGATGGAGAGATTCATCGAGTTTGACGTGTTAAAATGTGGTTCATTCTGAAAAGTCAGCTTCTTTTAAAACCCAACGCAGCTCAGATCAAGATTTAGTCTCAAAACGAAACTCCTCTTCTCTGACATGATTTGAACATCAGATGATTTCCATGATGTTTTTGTTCTAACAGAGAAAGACTGAAATCTCTTCACTTAGTGGATTAAATGAATCCCTCTGACTGCAATAAATGCAACAAAATAAAAGCGCCCTGATCTTAACATCGGTCATTAAAGGAATGTATCAAAATAAGACGTCTTCTGATTACAGTCTGTAACAGATCTGTATCAGTGTGTAGTGTACAACCTAAAATAATGATATTTATTCAGGCATGAGATTCTTCCAGTGTGATCCTGAACACTTGCTTTTCTGACCTCAAGAGTCGGCCTAGATCTATAGAATCATCAAGCTCAACCAGAGCTGTCTTGGCTGTTTGTGTCCCTTTACTGAGGTGACAACGTACTCCACACTGCATCACTTTGCAGACTGCGCTCAGTCCGATGTTTGTTGCTCTAAAAATCCCTCCAACTTTTAAATTTGATCAAGTTTTATAGTTAATTTAAATAAACAGATGAAGTTCTGGTGTAAGCTCTAATTGGCTTTTTGTGCACCTCATGGAAATGAACTTTTATTAATATTTGACACAAAACCACACATATAGAAAGGGGCGCTGGTGGCCTAGCGGTCTAAGCGCCCCACGTATAGAGGCTATGGTCACCGGCAGGTCAACCCTTTGCTGCCTGTCTTCCCCAACTCTCTACTCACCACGTTTCCGGTCTCTATTCAGCTGTCCTGTCAATAAATGAAAAAGGACCAAAGCATATAACTTTAAAAACTACACATATACTGTGTTGTTAATAACTACAGATAGGCCTTATAAATCAGAAAGTGCAGTGGTTTATCGATGAATTAAGGTGACTTATAATCTCCTTATTGTACCAGATGCACGACTGAAGACGTTGCATCGAAAACAAAATGTGCAAAGGGGACAAAATAGAAAATAAACATGAGGAAATTACGCAGAAAAGACAAAAAACGATGCAGAAGAATTCACAAAAAGGCAGGAAATAATGTTTTTATGCTCAAAATTCTTGGAGGAGGACCTCCAGATGCCCTTTGTACTATGTTCTCCCTGTGCTGGGGGCTGTAGTTCATCAGAACTGATGGAACTTGTAGGACTACAGTTTCTTTCTTTTTTTTTTTAAGGTATATTTTGGGGCTTTTTGGGCCTTTATGATAGGACAGCTGAAGAGAGACAGGAAATGTAGGGACTAGAGAGAGGGGGGAAGATATGCAGGACATGGTGGCAGACAGGAGTGGAACTGGCGGCTTCTGTGACCAGGACTATAGCCTCTGTATGTGGGGTGCTTAGACCGCTAGGCCACCAGCGCCCTGGACTACAGTTTCTACAATTTGAGCCCTGCTCTGTGATCTTGTGTCCTTTGCCCGTCACACTGGCGACTTAGTGCAAACCAAATACTTTACATGTCATATATATCCATTAATACACAATTACATAATGTGGCTTGAGATTAATATAAGAGGAAGATCCACAGCCTGTTTGATTAAGGCTGAAGTGATCGTTTACAGCTAACAACATGAAACAGATCGGATGTTCTGGATGAAGGTTTAGAGGCATAAAGACGAGCATATCATAAAAAGCAGTCATAATGGTTAAACATTAAAGCAGATTCAGGATTAAGGAGCACAGACGGATCACGTGATGCCTGCATGAAGGTGTCAAATATAAATGTTGAACATCACGTGCACGGGGAAGTCATTTTGCTAATGATGGAGTTAAAACTGAAGTGCAGGAATCAGCAGGAGGAGAGGAAGGAGGAGAATGAGAGAAAGTTTGGTCTTCACCGGAGGCCGATGAACTGTGTCTGACAGGCCGCGACTCCAAAGCGTGCTCTTACTCTCTAATTTTTCAAGTAATTTCACACTCTGTTTCACGCATTTTTCACTGCTGCGATTAAAACTACATCTTAGTATTCAGCGTGTATTTCTCATTCGGTGCTGCGCTGTCATGGACGTTTGATTGCCTTGTAGCCTTCCAGCTCCTCAATTCTGGGTCCGTTTCACCGCCTGTTTTACATTTCCTCTCAATCCTGGAAGCTGTAAACACACTGATAGTCCACAAATGACTTTATTTCAGGCTCGCTTTGGCGTTCATCATTTAGAAAGTTCTGCGAGGATTCAGCGTGAGGTGACACTTTTTACCAGCAGTTGCCGCACACGTCGATGGAGCGGTGTGAAGCTCCAGCTGTTTGTTGTGACTAATCTGAAAATAACTCCCTCTCCTCCTCTCTTTTGATCCTGTGTCCTGAAGGTACCTGGGTCAACGAGGTCCGCCTGCAGCCGGGCATCCAGTGGGAGCTCTCTGACAACGACACGCTGACCTTCGGTAGCCAGTCGGCTTCTGGCAGCTCTGAGTTTTACTTCATTTTCCAGAAGGTCAAAGTTCGGCCGCTGGATTTCGATGCCATCACAATTCCAAAGGTAATCTAAGTTAGACGGCTCTCTACTGCTCGATATTGCGCTTATCCATAGATTGAACTTGTCTTTAAGTTCCCTTGCGTCTTTATCGCACCTTGTCTGAGTTAAACCTCAAGTTTGAGCCTGAAGCAAGTTCACAACCCGGGCTTTCTTTAAGTATGCTAGCTCCAGTTAGAGATACGATGGGGTTAGATATTCATCTCAACCTGAATTACTCTCATGGACGGCATCGCCAAGCATTAGCCAATGAAAAGACGGCACTTAACACTCCATTTAAAGCTAAACTCTGAAAACACTCGCCCTGACCAGGTTATGAGTTCAGATTTGGCTTCATGACACAGAAAGTCTTAAGTTTCAGGATCAGCAGACCCAGCTTAGGCTCTAATCCTGCTTTGTAGTAGACCTCGCTTTCTGAGGTACTGATGTCCTAGTGCTCTTCAACATTATCAGACTAGAAAATAGTTCCACCAGAGCTCTTCCAGCGGGTGCATGGCAAACACAAATATAAACAAAATGGTCTGTACTTTAATCATAAGTAAGTGTGGTCTACATGTCTTAATTTTCTAACAACTGATATGTAAATATTCAATATTTCAACTTCTTAATCAAGATTCAAGATTCACTTTGTCATTTCCTTTCGGATTTTCATACTCAGTGAAACGAAATACTGTTTCTCAGCCAGTTTGACAGTACAAAATAAAAATACCGGGCTAAAACATTTAAAGACACGTTAAAAAAAACACATAAAGGGTGCAGATTTGGCCCTAATGGTAAAGTTGCATGCCCATGAAGCTGTTAGCCCGGGTTTGAATCCAGCCTGTGGCCTCTTTCCTGCATGTCATTCCCCTACTCTCTCCCACCTTCCTACACTATCCACTGTCCTCTCCTCTATGAATAAAGGTGTAAAAGCCCCAAAAATATAACTTAAAACAAAAAAAAAAACATAGTATTAGCAGCATGATAGATCAAAAGGAAGAAAGTGCATCGGTCAGTAAAGTGCTTATTTGGGATTCCTCCTCAGCCGAAGCATTTGTTTGAAAAAAGACACTTAGAATACACTTTATTAAACCTTCAAAGTAAACAACAGAGTGAAGGACATGAACGCTGTACTGACTGCAATAATATGGAATAAAATAAAGCTAAATATATTCTAGGCACGTGTGCGTATAGTCGAGTGATCGATTAGACATCATCTTTATTAGGCATAAATAAAGTCAGCAGATTGAGATTGTGCAGTTTTATAAATATCTCGGTGTCGTGCTTGACAATAAATTAAACCGGAAAAAGAACACCAAGATTGTGTTTAAAAAAGCCCAGGCAAGACTCTTCTTCCTGAGGAAACTGAGATCTTTCAACATTAGCAGGAACCTACTTTATGTCTTTCATCAGGGAATCCTGGCTAGAGTCCTCCTCTATGGGGGGGCAGCATTTGTCTTGATGACAGAAAAAGAATCAATAAGCTGATCAGAAAGGCTGGTTCTGTAATTGGGATTACCCCTGACTCTCTTGAGGTTACCTTGGAGAAGAGAACTAAGACTAAATTAAAAATGGTCCTGGTCTTCAAAGGCAGTCCTCTGCACAGTGTTTTTAATGGACAGAGAAGCTCCTCCAGTGAGCGACTGGTGATGCCGCGGTGCTCCACAGAACGTCTTAGAAGGTCCTTTGTTCCTGCAGCAGTCAGATTTTTTAATGAACATTTGTAGCCATGGATCTGACCCATAGCTGTTAGTTATGCCTCAAATGGTGTGACCTGATTTGTTGTGTTCTGTGACTGTATTGTTTATTGTTTGTTGATTCTGTGAACAGCTCCTTGTGGCATATGAATTTACCCCCACAGGGGATCAATAAAGTTCTCTAATCTAATCTTCTTTGCTCGTCTGCATCAGAATTATCGTCGGTTAAATAAAACATTAACATTTTTATAACTTGTGGCCACACTTCCTGCTCATTAGTTGTGTCTAAGCTGTAGCACATCCACCCACCTCTCGTCAGGGCTGCTACAATGCTCCTCTACCCAGAAGTGAACAAATGTTAACCTGGAGGAAGGACCACAAGCTGGTGGTGCTAGCTCTGCTATCTTTAGCCACACTGCACAAACTCATTCGTTTACCTGCACACACTGAGATCCTGTGTTTAGCCGTCTAATTGTGTGTCCCACCTTGAACAGTCCCCAACAATGCATAATGTTAGCACCAAAGAGAACTACAGAGAACCACAGCCACATGTTTAAGACAATAATCTGTCATCTTAAAATGCACTGTGGTCTTATTTTCGTTACTTCTTGTCTCTTAGGCGGGAACATTCTCCTCGGACTTACAAAACCGGATCAGAACCAACCTGGACCGCAAAGTGGCCGCCAACCTGGACCTGTCCAAGATGTCCATCAACCGAGCAACCGTCATCCTCAACTCCATCGGCAGTCTGAGCAAGATGAAGGGCAGCGCCTGGACCTTTAAGAGGAGCCACAGTGTCGACGGAGCCGCCTCAGACCCCGGCTCCTCCTCCTCGCCCCCGCTGGCTGTGGGCTTCTCCTCTCTGCTCCCTCCCTCCACACCTCCATCCTTCTCATCCTCCTCCGCAGCCTCAGTGCCTTCAACGAAGTCCCTCCAGCCGACGTCCAGGAGCAGGAGGAAGTCTGCTCACACGGTGCTGCTGGAGGACGACAGCTCAGACGAGCCCAGGAGTCGAGTAGGTGAGGGACAGCAGCGTTTTAAGTTTCTATCCTTACAGCATTAATACTTTATGCAAGAAGCTGGAGATTTATCAGGAGAAAAACATGTTTTCTGAATATTTAAATGAAGGTACCTGCAAAGAGAAACAAATCTTCCAAAGTTAAAACAGTAAGAGTCAGAGTCAAAGGTGTGCTTGACTTTCTGATGAGATAAGCTGAACTAAGACAGACTTTCTAACAGATCCTGAGCAGAAAAAACATGAAGAAAAAAAGAGTTTAAATGTGATCACTGTTTCAATAATCGTACTCTGATGTTCAGCTCTACCAGGAGTCGTGGAGGATGGACAGAGAGCGAGGGCGAAGAAGAGACGGCGGCTCTACATGTCTGATTCAGAGAGCTTCTGCTCCGCTCCTCCTCCTCCTCTCCCGCTGCAGCCAAAGAGCCACAGCGACGTCCGGCGCCCGCTGGAGGCCAAACCTTTCCCCGTCGGCATCAGGACAATCGGAAGTTTCCACGGCGCCATGACCAACAGCCGACTGAACCAGCACCTCCTGCAGGCATCGTTCACAAACCCCGCCGTGCACAAACAGGAGGTGCAGACGGTGCACCGAGTCCAGACGGTGATGCACGGGAACATCTCGGCTTTCCGTCAACAGAAACCTGCACACTGTTCCACGACGGCCCAGAGAGGCAGGCGGAGAGCCAACAGCTCCCCCGTCTTCTCCCCTCTGGTGGTCGGAGGGGAGAACTACAGCCTGGCTTCCCCGTCAGTGAGGATCCGCACAGAGGAGAGAGGGAGAGTGACGTTCAACAGATATCACCACCCAGCAAGGTGAGAGATCGATGGACTCATTCCCTTTATTCCTTTTTTATATATAGAGAGGAATCACTGCTGTTTTCAGATCAAACACAGAAGAGACGTTTATGAATCAGAGTTTAAATCAAGGGTTAAACGGGTAGTGATGCAGATTATCTCAAGAATTGAAAAACACCTTTCATATGACTTCACTGGGAGAAGTAATCACGCTTCCTGAAATAAGTACAGATCAATCAATCTTTATTTATATAGCCCCAAATAACAACAAACGTTATCTCAAGACTCTTTCCAAACAGAGCCGATCTAGACCGTACTCTATGTTCTATTATTAACAAAGACCCAACATCAAGACAGGATAAGATCCAGTCCTATCTTACAGACAGAACTCAGTCTGATCTCATCTTAATCCACCATGAGCAGAGCACTTTGCAGCATTTAGCAAGTTACAGTGGCAAGGACAAACTTCCTTTAACAGGCAGAAACCTCCAGCAGGACCAGACTCATGTTAGACACACATCTGCTGAGACCGTGTTGGAGAGAGGGATAGAGGAGAGGTAGAGAGAGAGGGAGAGAGAGAGGGAGAGAGAGGGCGAGAGAGAGGGAGAGGGAGAGAGAGGGAGAGGGAGAGAGGGAGAGGGAGGGAGAGAGGGAGAGAGAGAGAGAGAGAGAGAGAGAGAGGAGAGGAGGAGGGGAGGGAGAGGGAGCGAAGAGAGAGGAGAGGGGTGAGGAGGAGAGAGGGAGAGAGAGAGAGAGAAGGGGAGGAGAGGAGAGAGAGAGGGGAGAGAGAGGGAGAGGAAGGGGGAGAGGAGAGGAGAGAGAGGAGAGAGAGAGAGGAGAGAGGGGAGAGGAGGAGAGGGAGAGAGAGAGAGGGAGAGAGAGGGAGGAGAAGAGAGGGGAGAGGAGGGAGAGAGAGAGGAGAGAGGGAGGGAGAGAGAGGGAGAGAGAGAGAGAGAGAGAGAGGGGAGAGAGAGGGAGAGAGGGGAGACGAGGGAAGGGAGAGAGAGAGGGGGAGAGAGAGAGAGAGAGAGGGGGAGAGATGAGCGAGAGAGAGAGGAGAGAAAGGGGAGGGAGGGGAGAGAGAGGAGGAGAGGGAGAGAAGGGGAGGGAGAGAGAGGAGAGAGAGAGGGAGAGAGAGAGAGAAGGGGTAGGGAGAGAGGGGGAGAGGGAGAGAGGAGGGAGGAGGAGAGAGAGAGGGAGAGAGGGAGAGAATGGGAGGGAGAGAGAGGGAGAGAGAGGGAGAGAGAGAGAGAAGGGTAGGGAGAGAGGGAGAGAGAGAGGGAGAGAGAGGGAGGAGAGGAGAGGAGAGGGAGAGGAGAGAGCGAGAGAGAGAGAGAGAGAAGGGGCGGGAGGAGATGAGAGGAGCGAGGAGGAGGGAGGAGAGAGAGGGGGGAGAGAGAGGGAGAGAGAGGGGAGAGAGAGAGAGAAGGGGAGGGAGAGAGAGAGAGAGTGGGGGAGGAGAGAGGGAGGGAGAGAGAGAGAGAGGAGAGAGAGGGAGATGGAGAGAGAGAGGGAGAGAAAGAATGTTGTCAGTGAATAACATTTGTCTGTGAAACACAAACCTTCAACTTTTGTTACTTTTGTTCAGGTAAGCGCGCCACAACCCAGCCATAAACCAGCCAAAATGATTATCAGGCCTCACCGCACGCCAGTCGTCAACCGTGCATGAAAAGTTTAGCCGACCGCTTTGAAATCCCTTCAAGTCTTTTATTTTTTCAGGCTGCATTGAAGATTTGAAACAACGAGCAGACTAAAGTTAGCAGCAGCTCAAGGCTACCCTCCGCAAAGAGCGTCAGAAAGTCATAGATTCTTAACGTGGAGCTGTTTTATTCATTCTTTGTTTTGTTCTGATGTTAACCACAGGGTCAGTTTGCTTTGAACAGAGAGACCTGCCTGTGCAGAGCAGTCAGCTCCTCGTAGCTCCTCAGAAACACTGAACACTTGCTCTGCGTTGTTTAGATTTGGGTACAAAGATGGAGCTGCAAACAAATGTGCAGACATTAGACTGAGGGTACTCAGCTCTGTTTGATTTCTTCAGCTAATGATTAGAATTGTTCACCTTCAGGGGGCAGTGTGAACATTTTTCTGGTCCAGTAACATGCAACAGAGCCAAATGTAAAAACACTTCAGGGTCATGTTTTTTAGAAAGTCATGTAACCATCACATGCATGAGGAGAACATGCAGATTCCACACAGAAAGGTTCCACGTGGGTTTCAAACCAGGAACCTTTTACTACTACTAGTTGCATTTTAACAATTAGAGCCCCATTCATACAAAGTTTGTTATGTTGTAGGGATGGGCAATGATTTCAAATCATCAAATCACTTTACAAGAACATAATAATTCTGGAAGACATCTCCCGACCCCCCACTGGTGTCTGGCGACCCTCCAGGGGGTCCCAACCCACACTTTGGGAAACCCTGATTTAATAAAGTAAATGTTTTATTCTACAACCGACCGTGAGTGCCTCACACTTTGTGCCTTATATGTTCTTATTCATCCACCGCTCCACCTCTATGACAGACAGCCTCTCTCTCTCTTTCTCTCTCTCTCTCTCTTTCTCTCACTGACCCTCTATCCCTCCATCACGTCCTAACTCTGTTTCCTTCTCTCCGTGCAGCAAACGACGAGGGCGCCCCAGGAAACACCCTCTCCCTCCCCGGCCCTCCCTGCCCTCTCCATCCTCCTCGTCCTCCTCCTCCACCTCCTCAGCCTCCTCCTCCTCCGGCTCCTCCTCGTCTTCCTCCTCCGATGAAGATGACGAAGAAGAGGAAGAGGAGGAGGGAGTGACGGGCGGGGCGGTGGAGCCGTGCGCGGCCCCTCGGTGCCGGCTGCCCCAGCAGGACACGGTGCAGTGGATCCAGTGTGACGTGTGCGATGCCTGGTTCCACATAGACTGTCTTCACGTGGACCGCAAGAAGCTGCTGAGGGACCCCAACGCAGACTTCCACTGCGGGTGTCGCTGAAACGACGGGGGGAACCGAGTTTGAGATGTAGAACTGTGACGCTCCAGTTTAGACTTTACAGATTTCTCTCATCAAATCTTCACCTTCTTGAACACCTCGTGTGGTAATCAGACTTCTCTCTACGGACCAGCTGCTACTTCTTCTCATGTCCACTGAGCTGCTCTCCTCGTGCATGCAGTCAAGTTTTCATACCTCAACACAACCTCAAGAAAAGAAAAAAAAGGGTTCTTTCTATTCTTCTATCCTGATCCTCTCCATGTTTGAGGATCCAGTCACACAGCTGCTTCACAAACCTCTCGCCAGACTCAGGAAACTCTCTCTCTTTGGAGGATGGAGGCAAATCTGTAATGAGCTGTCTCAGGCCTGATTTCACTTTGGCTCTGGCTGCCTGGAGAGGCTCGACCAGGGGCGGGGAAACATGATGAAATGCCTCTATGTACACTCCCACGGTGGCTTGTGTTGACCACAGGGCAGGTGGTGTTCAGGAAGATTAATGAAATGTTTCAGACCAGGCTGCTACAGTGCGAGTCCAAACAGGACGGTACAACTGTTCCACATGTCACCCAGCAGCTACGGTCTCTGTTTCAGCGACCTGAGCTGAATGGGATCACTTCAGAACATAAAACTCAACGTGCTCGGCCAGAAAAGCTCTGACTGTAAAAAAAAAAAAAAAAAAGGAAGAGAAACAGTGCTGTGCTTGTGTTTCTGTGCCTCTGCCAAAACAAAACTTTATGAAAAGTCTCCGAGCGTTCCTCCCCGGCGGCGGCAGCTGTCTCGGAGTGGGCGTGTGATGTTTCAAGACAATTAAACCGCAGAAAAAGTGTCAGCAGACTTCCACAGTGGCTGCTGATGAGAGGTGCTCTCGGGACGCTAATCAAATGTTTGAAGACACTTCAGCAGAAGCAGCTGCCGGGTTTTAAAAGGAAGGGGGGTGAGGTGTGTGTACAGAGGGACCGTGTTGTTTGGAGATGTCTGAGTGCAGGCTGGCAGGGTGTCTGCTGCAGGTTTGGGAGGACTCATTACCGGTGAAATGTTGAGAAATACAAACAGCTGATGGAACGGGAGAATCAGGAAATGATGTAATTAATGTAATGTCTCAGATGAGTCCAAGGTCAGAGTCTCTTTTCTCTACACTACTGAAATCTGAGCCGAAGCAGAGTCCTTTAAAACGGGCTGATCTGATCTGGAGTTCTGCAAAGTGACGCTCCAGTATTTCAGCTCAGGTGTCACTTGAATGAAAACAAAACAAAGCTAGAATTCCTCCATTAACTTCTGAAGCACCTTTTTCTATTTAATCCTAAAATTTGACTTAGGATGACTCGTCTGGGGGGGAAACCGGCAGTAGCAGTTTTAGCAGTCAGAGTTCAAATTCTGTGTAATAATTGCTACAATCACTCTGATGCAGAGTCAGTCAGATAACAGGAAGCTGTTCAATATTATTTCTGCGTTGTTGTTGTTGTTGTGTAAAAAAAAAAAAGAAGTGTTGACCTGTTTTTAATTTCCTCTTACCACTCTCACACACCTGCAGGTTGAGAGTGAGAGGGGAAAAAAAGAGGGGTGTGTAGATAAGTTGATTCTCAAGCAATAAGATAGGAATCTAAAGAAAAACTAAAAACTTTATTTTTTAGTCGTTGAAGAAAAAGCTGCAAAGAAAAAAAAACATGTTCTTCATTTATTTTGAGCTGATTGGTTTTAAAGATCAGTGTTCAGTGAAAACCAGAAGAGTGTATTTAATGTAATAAATGTAGTTTTATATGTCAGGGGATCATTTCATCACAGTTTTAACAACAGTTGAAAAAAAATGCCAGGTTTCATTACTGCAGTACTTCATTATCCACTGAGAACTCCTTAAAAGACGTGTGGTGGATTTGTGAAGTTGATCATCAGTCGGTTGTTTTCTGCTTCTGTATTTCTTAAAAAACAGAGTTTAACACTTTCTTCTGCCAGTCAAAGATTTTTAAGTGTTGCATCTTTTTTTTTTTTGTCACCTAATTTTTTTATCTGGTAATATATTCGAACGCCTGTTTATGTAGAAAAAAAAAAAGTGCCATCTCCATCTCCACTTCTCCTGTCGGTGTTGTTCACAGTGTCACGCTGCTGTGCGAGCGCTGTCACTTTCATGCCAAACCGTCGTAAATGTCTTAAGAAAGCTGTTTTTGGAAGTAAGATATGTGCTGCCTGTACGAGGGTGCTACTTTTTAATTGGAGGGAAACTGGCAGTATGACACAAAACAATAAAAATAGAGTATTAATCATGTTGTGTTTAAGAGAGAGCCAAGTGCTACGTCAATGCGATACAAAAAGAAGCTCCTAAAATGTCGACTGTCTCAGATTTATTCCTTTTAGTGTCACACTGCCAGCTCTGTCTTTGAGTTAGAACAAGTTCAGCTTTTCAGGTAATGCAGATTTGACTTCAAGACCAACAAAAAACGAGCCAATCCACAGAAATAGGTTCAGTTTTTTTAAATCTTAAGGAAGCCGCTCCCTCAGCCCTCTTTCCGGGGTCTGACTGAACCTCTTGCAACTTAAGTCACATCAACACTTGGATAGAAATCTAGTTTCTTAATCCATTAATGCTAAATCAAACCTTTTCATGTAAAAGTTAAAGCTCCTGTGAGGAACTTTCTGTTTGTGTCGATTTTGGCGCCCCCTGTTGTCAAAGTGTATCTCAGAAACATGTTCATCCCTAAGTTAGCCGCCCCATCAGCCCTCTTTGAAATCCCCAAATAATCCAGGATCCCACTGAACCTCTCACAACGCAAGTCATATCAACACTTGGATCAAAATCTAGTTTCTTAATCCATTAAAGAAAAAACAAACCTTTCATGTAAAAGTTAAAGCTCCTGTGAGGAACTTTCTGTTTGTGTTGATTTTGGCGCCCCCTGTTGTCAAAGTGTATCTCAGAAACATGTTCATCCCTAAATTAGCCGCTCTCTCAGCCCTATTTGAAATCCCCAAATAATCCAGGATCCCACTGAACCTCTCACAACGCAAGTCACATCAACACTTGGATCAAAATCTAGTTTCTCAATCCATTAAAGCAAAATCAAACCTTTCATGTAAAACTTAAAATTTCTGTTTGTGTTGATTTTGGCGCCCCCTGTGGAGACGAGTGAAAGAGGCCGTTCCTGCACGGTGCTGTAAACTGCCCCCCCTCTACGGTGCTCACAGTTTTGTCAGTGTTGTTGTTGATGGTCTAGTTTGCTTTTGGAGGTGGTAAAGAGACATCACTGTTAAATTCAGTGTTTTGAAACTCTTCACAGGAGCTTTAAAGTTCTAAATGTAACCATAAATCACAACGTTTAACCTCGTACCTGTAAAATGAAACTGAAGTGTTGTGGTCGAGTTTCTGTGTCACCTTTTTGATCATTGGACTGTTTTTATTGTCACTATTCTGTGTCTGTCATCTTCTAAACCTCCATCACTCAAGGCCTGACTTCTTCACCGAGTCTAAATCAAACATGCCTGAATGTGTGAGACTCTTGGTGGTGTGCGCCGCCTCTCTTCTGAATCTCATGTCAAAGAGATGTTTTTTGTAAATCCGGGCACATTTCATGAATCAGTTTCTCATCTCCTCGCTCTTCTTCACTTTAATCACCACATTCAGATGCAGACGCAGCACAGTGTCTGGCTTTGTTGTTGTTTGTTTGGGTTTGTACAGAATTAAAGCAATTGTTGTGATTCTCTGAGATGTGATCGGCATCAAAGTTATCAGAGAAGAAATAAAGACTATTTAGAAAACCTCTGTGTGTGTGTGTGTGTGTTTTATCTTTACAGCTGTGTCAAACTTTCCATTCATAAAAGATCCTCGGACGCCTCTCGAGTCATGATGGATGAACGCCGATATTAAAATTAGCATTCTGTTTTCCTGCGGTCTGTAGTGGGGCACAAAGAGAACTTGTCAGAGATGTGTTTGATATATCACTATTACTTCTCTAAAGTTATCAGAGTTCAAGTCAACAAGCAGAGACAAAGCCCTCGTAATTGAAGTTCATTATCTCATCTTTTATTTTTCTACATAATGAATTCGTCTTATCTGAGTTCTCCATGCATGTATCATCCGTTTATTCACAGAACTACAGCTCACACAAATTCGTTGATTCATACTTTAAAGAGACAATGTTCGCTTACTTCTGAGCTCTGGATAAATTGACCTTCTGACATGCACGGATACATAAATGTAGATTTCAAACATAATGCTTTTATATGAGTGTGATCGTTAAATGATGTAGCCAATACACCAAGAGAAATCTTTATCCTACAGAGTATGTGATGCAGAAAACAGCGCTTAGGGTGATTTGAAAATCATGCAATAACACGGTTTGTCCACCAGTGTGCGCTCTGACTCCTTTTATTCTCAATCAAACTCTGCACTGTCTGCAGCACATGGAGCAGATAATCACAGTTTAGCCAATCATGAAACATCAGAGAAGAAAGGTACTTATTAATCCCCAGGGGGGAAATTCAATTTTTTTCACTCATGCTATTTTTCGACATGCTACACATAGTTTTTTTGGTATATACATACAAATGCACACACATGCAGTGAACATGCTTAGGGAGAGATGTCAGTGTGATGGAATTCAGCAACAAACTGGACACTGGACACAGAAGACTCAGGAGACTCGGACGGCTTACGTTGAAATAGTTTATGTAGAACTTGATCAAGGAGAAATAACATAACAGTACACAGGCAGGAGAGTGCAGTGCAATGCCAAGTCAGTTCTGCAAGACAAAACCCTTGGCATGGTATTTATTCCCTCTGAAGACGACACTAAAGTTAGATAACCATGTTTGGACAATAGGAACACGACAAGTGGGAAGAAGACCTGTGCTCCAGTTCTGGGGACAGTAGGTCGGCCATAACACACAGATAAAGACAGGAGCAGGGGGAGAGACCTTGACTACTACCCTGACACGATCTCGCCCGTCACAGACGACATAGGAAACAAGTTACTCTAAATATGACATTTAGACTGAAAGAATACAATAGTTAAACATTCTTACATACATATATATAAGACAATGAAAATTCCACGACAGATTGAGGATACTGCCGTCAACCAGCAGGCAGTTGGGGCAGGCAAGTGAACCAGCAACTCTCCAGCCACCAGTCTACTTGCCAAACTTCATCCATACTGGGACTCCAACCGGCAACCCTTCGGTTCCCAAGCCAAGTCCCTATGGACTGAGCTACTGAACACAAGCACAAAATCCCACACAGGAGCTCAAATGGTGACTTGACTAAACTGATGTCACTGAAAATGTATGATTTATTGCTGTGATGCATGTGAAAACGATTTGACTTAACTTCCCTTTTGTTCCCAGAGAGTTTTTTTTTTTAACAAGGCACATTACAACGTATCAAAAACAAAGAAGACAGGTTGGTTTGACCCCTGACCTCTCTTTGGAGACAATTAAAGTGACACATTTACTACATTTTTCACCTTTGTTGTGTTATTTACTCTGATATTTAAGTAGCTTTTCTTAGCCCACAGTTTCTGTTAGTTATATCATTCATTTTCTACTTTTGTCTGATGTAACAGACACATTTCTGCTCCATAGTGAGCTTCTATATTCAGCAAAACTACCTGCATATAATCCCTCATAGATGCTGAAAGTAATTTAATCCCATTACAAGGTTTTCTTTTGCTAATATGGCCTGTTATCTTGAAAATAATCATCCACAATACATCCAGATTTGAAGCTAATAAGAGACGCAGAGAGGCAGCTTAATGGAAGAACACAAAGATATAATTCATCTTAGTTTGTCTTTAAACGAACACAGTGTTGAGGGGGTTTTGAGTGTATCTTGGGTTGTGCTGGTGTTGGTTGGATGAGTTTTCGTGTGGTGCTGCCAGTTTTCTCCAGGGTCGTAAAGATCCAGTATCTCATTTTAGAGCAAAATAAGATGTGAGCATAGACACGCAGAATCTCACACACACACACGCTGGTGCAAACACACCAGCCCAGGTTATGAAATCAGCTGATATATGAAGCCTCATATTTGTAACTCGCGACTCCAGGAAACCTATTACACACTCACAGGCCAGTGGGCAGATGTGGAGGAGACGGAGAGATTATGGTGCTGAAATGCCCGCTGCCTTGACCTGCAAAGGTGGAGGGAGACAATTACATTTGTCCGAACAGTTTCCATAGCAACATACCTCTCTTTCCTCTCAGGTTTTTTTAAAATTTATTTTGTATTTTGAAAGTGCATCCTGTAATAACAGCAGACACCTTCTTCTCCCTGATGATGCACAGTCAGACAGAGAGAGACAGAGAGAGAGAGGGCGAAAAGCTGATTCTGTGCATTTGAAACTGAGGTAGAGAGAGAGAGAGTGGGTGTGTGCATGTGTGTGTGAGAGAGTGTGTGTATGTGTGAGTATAATGGGTTGCAGAAACAGGACACACACTCACACACACACACACACACACACACACACACACACACACACACACCAGTAATAAGTGCGGGTGTTTCCATCTTGTCTCCGTGCTGGTAAAGGGAGGTCACAGCCAGATGAAAGCAGAGGGCTGATGACTGTAAAGCCTGTATTCCTCCTCCAGCAGCTCTCTGGCCGACTACACACACACACACACACACACACACACACACACACACACACACACCCTCACACACTAACACACACAAAAGCTCACATGCACACACAAGCACACACTTATTTTTCCTCTATCTGTCATCAGAGCTCTGCAGCAGCCAGCCTGTGCTCCTGAATCTGGGTTGCACATAATGTTGCTGATCTGAGTTTCTGCTCTCGCACTAATGATGACTTTAAACTTATTTCAACCCAACAAATTGCAGGATACATCTGTTCCTGTGTAAATATTACTCAATATGTAATTATTCTCTTGATACAGGATGATAGCCGGATGAAAGTCACAGAATATTTTCCTGGAAATGCCTACTTAGAGACCAAAATGAAACCACCATAAGGGCCAGAGTGGGACTCATTTTCAGCCCGGGAGTATCATGGCTATGACCCACTTTAGTTCACACGATGTCCGAGAGATACATCCTTTTACCTCACCAGTAAGTCTGAAATAGAGCATTATTCTCTATAAGAGTACCTCGCTTTCATCTTTCATCTCCTCCCACATGATTTTCCCTGCAGTGGTAGCCACACACTGCTGTAAAAGTTACCTGGCTAGCTGGTTACTTAGACTTCTTCTGTTGCCTCTTCTTTGTTTTCCCTACTCTTTTGGCTTAAAGAACCACCTCTGACCCCTACTATAGACAAACTAGTTGCACAATATTACTGTGAGCATATTTTAGCACAATATCAATAGCTCATTTTATAAACAAAGGACAGTTATCGTCAATACTGACATATCTTGACAGCCGTAATTACAATACAGAAATGATCAATCTTGTCGCTGATGGTCTTGTATGTTTCACAGCCATAGACTGTGTAAATAATGGACGTAGTATTTGTGACGTCACTCATGTGTTCCTGAGCGTTGTTTTGAAGCCAATCATCAGCGTGAGCCTTATTGGAAATGCCGAACTCATCCAAAAGAGTGTGACGTAAAGAGACGGGGTTAGTACAGTGGTACAGTGTGTGCCGATAGAGAAATTAGCTGTTCAGACATGAACTGTTTTTTGAACCAGGCTGTAAACATGTTTATTAATGCTGCAAATATCATCTTTTTTGAATGGGTGTCCATGTGGTTTCCGGGGGTTTCTGCAGCCAGCCTCAAGTGGATTCTTGATGAACTGCAGTTTATAACACGTTGCTCCGCCTCTTCCCATTGTACGTTTCTGAAGCCAAAAAATCCCTCTCCTGGGCGCAGCTATTGTGCAGCTAGAGCCTGTGAAGCCACTGTAATAAGCTCCGCCCTACAGCGTAGTGTCACAAGACGCTGTGTGTCCATTGAAGTTTCACTCCATGGCGGCTGTGAATCAAAGGAAACCCCGGAAGTAAAACCC